>NW_010237910.1:9579-19409 GCF_000690775.1 Eurypyga helias
CAGGGTCAGCCCGCTCTCCTCAAACGGGTCCTTCTTCTCCACGTCTCCATCCTGCACGGAGAAGGGGGACAAGGTGTCAGCCTGGGGCAGCATCCCCCCCACCGCGGTGTCCTGCAGCGTTTCACCCCACCCGGCCCCGGAAGAGGCGTTTCCTCCAGCATCCATGATAAGCAAACATGCAGGGATGAAGGTTTTTTGGAGCAGAAGGTCAAAGTCCCTCCACACCCCCCCCATACAGTGTCTGTGGTTTCGCTGGCAGCGGCTGCATCCGTGCAGCCAGGGAGTTAATTACTACATTGTGTACATTGGGGGGGGGATTTCCCCGCCTGAAGAATGTGTGGCTGCCACAGCTGGGAGTGGAAAAGCAGAAACACAAGCTGCTGCCAGAGGGAAAACAAAGCTGCTCTGCTCCTCCAGTGGGCAAGTGAAAAAGCAGCCCCTGGTTTGGGCAGAAAGTAGGGACGAGGGAGCAAGTTGGGTGAGCCAGTGTCTGGGGGGGCTACAAGAAAGCTGGGGTGGGCTTTTTCCAAGGGCAGGGAGTGACAGGACAAGGGGTAACGGATTTAAACAGAAAGAGGGAGATGGAGATGGGACATCAGGAAGGAATTCTTCCCGCAGAGGGGGAGAGGCACTGGGACAGGTTGCCCAGAGAAGCTGTGGATGCCCCATCCCTGGGAGTATCCAAGGCCAGGCTGGATGAGGCTGGGAGCAACCTGGTCTGGTGGAAGGTGTCCCTGCCCATGGCAGGGGGTGGGAACTAGATGATTTTTAAGGTCCCTTCCAACCCAAACCCGTCTGTGATCCTATGATCAGGGCTAGTTTCAGTGGGCAGCATGCTCCGTAGCGGGTGCAGTCTAAAGCTTTGGGTTCATGATGACATCTGTGCCAAGGACCTGGGCCACATCTGTGCTAAGGCCTTGCCAGTTCTCCGTGCTGGACAGGATGGAGATGCCCAGGGAGAAGCAGCTGCACCCCAGAGCTGCACGGCCACACTCTGCAAGACACACTCTTGTGTCAACAGTGGGCAAACAGAGTCAAGACCTCCAGCTTTAAGGGAATATTTTAAACTCCACCTCCTTGCACTGCAGCCCTACCACCCCTGCGGAACTCTAGAACAGCGATTCCACAAACCCTGCGGATAACCATGGGCAAGTCTTCCAGTAGCACTGCAAGACCATGGCTCCAGCCTTGCCCTGGCTTAACGAATGCAAACTGAGCTGGGAGGTGGCTCGTATGAGCACGCTGGGCTACGAGCCACAGGCAAACCCCTGCCACCCCCCTGGGGACACTGGTTTCTAGTGCAGAGATGGGACAGTGATCTCTGAAACAGCCCAAAGGGGATCCCATGGGAGTGACCGCTGCGCTCAGGCAGTGGGACACAGCCCAGTTTTCCAAAGGCAGCAGCCGTTGGTGCTGCCCGCTGTCGCCGAGGATCAGGACATGTATTATTTAATGCTCCAAGAGAAATGGAGATGCCAGGCTGCAGGCGTTTGGCCGCAGCTCTTGGACACAGCTGGTGTTCGAGCTGGTTTGGGGTGCTCGGAGGAGGCTGCGTGAGCACTGGCTGCCATCAGACTCCCGCTCCCAGCATCCCAGAGCAGGAGACGGCACAAGTACGGAGACACAGCAGAGACCCCACGCAGCACCTGCGTGAATGCCTTCCTCTGCTTTTAGCAAAGCTTCACGCTAAATTTTTGAGCACTTTAAAAAAAACCTGCTAAATATCACCACCGAGAGAATACCTTGTGTTTGCTCTGGGCTGCTCATTCATCTTGGCTGTTCAGCCAGGGAAACAGCCCCAGCCCTGCGGGTCACTGAAGCCACGCTCCTCCCATTCTGAGTGGCTACCTCAAACACTGATAAATTCACTGCGCCCCAAGGTAAAAGCAACGTGGCTTTTTAAAATTTTAACCTTCCTTGTTCCTCTTCGCAGCACCTGAACCCCACAGCTCCGCTCCTCCTGGCTTCCCAGCATCACCTCCTGCTCTGTAACTCCTCAGTATAATTACACTTAAGATCCAAAACTCTTGCAGGCATCCTTTCATCTTAGCCCTCCCCTCGAGCTATCCCAGCACGAGTCACTGCCCAACACAGCACCAATTCACTTGCTGCCATTCCCCCTTGATGTTCTCTGCTCGGTTGGGGCAGTGCCACCTCCTCTCCGAGGTCACGATGCCCGAAGGGATGAGCTCACATGGGTCTTCCCAGAGCCAGGGGTTCGCCCAGGGAATGGAGCACACATCCTCGCAAAACTCATCTGTTAACAGGGGACATCTGCTGCAGGCAGTGGCCACGAGACCCCCCACGAGCTTTTCTGTCCCCCAGGCAAAGAGAGGAAAGAATCTGCAGCCTGGACTTGGCTCATGGAGCCAGCGGCTTGCTGCCAGGGGACAGACACGGACAAGTAGCCATGCAGCCTCCTTAAACTCTGTTTAATCAAACCCTGCCTGTTTTAGGTCCTGAAACACGGCGGGATTTGGGTCGCGTGGGAATGCTGCTGCATCTCGCAGATGCGGGTTTGCGGGGGCAGTTTGCAGCTGCGGTTTACAGATGTTCGCCTTCGCACGTCCACCTCTGTGACAGCAGCTCGTGCTGCGACAGCACACGTCACCCTGAGGGTCCCAAACCCTTAACCTGAAGTCGTTATCCCAAAAACGCGGCCCCCTCCGCGCTGGAGCCAGCAGCTGCTGACAGCTCGTGGCTCCATTTCATGCACATCTACAAGGCAAGGGATGAAAAAACTCCCTATTTTGCTTGCTGGATGGATACAAGTGTACCTGAGTGCGAGAAAAATCTGAAAAGGCATTTTTACACAGCAGCGTAAGGCAAGCAGGTTCCTACAATGGCATGGAAAAGGGATTGGGAACGTTTGGGGTTTTTACCTCCGACTCCTTGCCAGGACTTTGAAGGTCACTGTGAGATGAAGATGTGGATCCTCCATTCAGCTGTCGGAAATTAAAGTGTTAGTGCAATTTGCACAACGACAGAATTAGAGAGAAAAATATAACCAGCAGCAGCCAGGCAGAGAACTGCCCAGGCCGGAGAGACACACGTGCCTTCTCCAGGGATGGGAGCAGAGCCCGGAGGGGAGGGTCCTGCCGAAGGGACCCTGCCCACACACGTATGCATACATGCACACACGGGAGCTCCCTGGGCTTTGCTGGCAGTGCCACTGCTCTGCTGCATCCCCAGCTGCTCCCCTCCTCCGTCACTGGGAACAGTGATTAAACAGGGCTGAAACCAGCCTTGTTCAACCCCTCAATTAAAGCTGTGGCAATTAAATCAGCCAGCAGCAGTTAAGCTGAGCTAAACGAGCCTTGGGGACGTTGTGAACATCCCTCCCTGCTCTGCAGGCTGGCAAGTGTGGGACAGGCTCATGTGTGGGAGCCAAGGAAAGCCAGCATGCCAGGGGCCTGGGCTCTCACCCCCCATCACTCTTGACCACTCCAACACGCTCCCCTAAACCGAGATATCCCAGGATGCTGCCCAGCCACCTCAGGCATAGGAGCATCCCGGAGCAGGCAAGGACTCACCTGAGTCTGTGCGGATCCGTTTGTCATGGGTTGAGGGACCACCCCTGGAGCCACAGAAGAAAACACAGTGTAAACACACTCAGCCGGGATCACCGGCCCCGGGTCCCAGGCAGGCACCCCTCAGCATCGCCCTCCTGGGTGTCCCGAGCCTGCCCTCCCCCCCCATCAGCCCCACCAGCTCAGTGGGTGCTCTTGACTTTGTCCCATGCTGCTGCCAAGCCCACGCAAAGGCCTGTCCACCACCCCCCCTCTGGAACCAGCTGCTTCCCAAATTCCCCTCACTTCACCTGGTTTCACCCTCTTCACATCAGAAGAAAACACCTTGCAGGAGGGGGACTGAGTAATTTCCTCCTATGAGCACTAAGTTCAGCTTGCTCCCAGTTTTTTTGACCATTTTTCTTCAGAGGCTGTTTAATCAGAAATCTTAAAAACCAACCCAAGGTTCCTCACCAAAATCAGCGCCACAGAATCAGTGTCACAACCCGCTCCCCAGACACCCTGTTTTTTTGGGTTTTTTTGTTCACTTCCAACGATTTTCACTAATAATATTCCACACGGTGGAAAATTTTAGGCAGATAAGCTGCCAGTCACCACGACCAAGTTGCTGCTAAAGTCCCCTCTGTCCCAGGCTAACGGATGTGTTAATTGTGCCAGGATTAATAACTGAATTGCATCGAGCATGAACGCTTCTCAGGATGAAGCCCTCACCCTGTGCATCTCTCCAGAAGGCAGCAACGATGCGGATGCACGTCACTGTGTAGCCCAAAATCCAGCAAAGCCAGAGGTGCCAAATGCAGCCTGTGACTGCCGAAAGCCGGGGGGGCTCATCACACAGCGCCAAAGCCATCGTCTCCCTGCACCGCGCCCGGGCACGGCCAGGCTTTCCGAAGGACCGACCGGTGCGAGCTGCAGGGACTCCCAGCGCAAATCCGGGCGCCTTTGGGTTCATACAAATAAACCCCAATCATCATTTTGAGAGTGTGCTGGTGCAAAAGCCTCAGTTACGGTGTTGGACCCTTGAGCGTCTTATCGCGCTGTCGGGCTCGTGTCTACAGTCGCGTAAGCTCTGAGCAGCGGTCAGAAGGAAGTCAGCTCGTGGCAGAAACGCTGCTACGGTCCCTGGTGTTCAAGAAGCTAGAAGATCACATTATTTAAGTGAGAAGCAAGCTTCAAATCACAACAAATGTTGAAGTGGAACTGGACTTCAAAAAAAAACCCCAGAAGTTATTTCAAAATTTGGCCTGTCTGGAAATATTTTCTTATTTCCTTAATCCTGAAAGGTGCATCCCTCTTAAAATACACGCATTAGGTACAACATTCAGCTGTAAGACTTTGAAACCCTCAGCCTGAGTCAAAGCAGTCTGATTAAAGACTGCAATTATGATTTCCTCTTATCCTGCAAATAACCGGCGCACTGTCACCAACACGGCAGACCCAGTTCTTCATCTCTGAATGCATCAAGACGGCAGCAAGAGCTGCAGAGCCAAGGCAGGGGCTCCAGCACCCATCCGCAGCCCCCATGGCCCCAGCTCTGTCCCCACCCTGGGGAAAAAGGGCTCCTTTATCGCCCGTGCCAGTGGCCAGCTCTCACCCCAGCTCCTCCTCGAACCAACACGGAGCATCCGACTCCGCTTTCGCCCCCTGCGCTTCTCCTCAGCATGTTTGACCCAGATCTTTGGACAAACCTCCCCACTGAGCATCCAAGGGAGCTGGGGTGCAGGTCGGATAAGGAACAGCTCTGTTGGGAAACAGAGCTCCCCATTCACCGAGGGCAGGAGGGGCTGGGGAGTGCCCCGTACCCTCCCCACCCAGAGCTGCAGCACAACAGGTTGGAGAGTGGACAGGCAGCTTTCTCTGCCAGGTCTGAACAGCAAGGAAAACATTCCTGTGACAGCCATCCCTGTGCTGTGAAACCCTTCCTCCTGCACCCACACACCCACACAGTGTTTGCTCCAGTGTTTCGATGGAGGATTTGTTGCCCTCTCCCTCCGGCACCCCAGCGCAGCACCCAGGCAGACGGCTCTGCTCCCCCGGGTCCACCCACTCCCCTGCCAGACACCCCGTCTACCAGGGTGTGGGTGCTGCACCCAAAAACAGAGGGGCCCGAGGCACGGCTGTCAGAGAGGCTTCCCAGACCCAAACAGACGGACCAGTCCCAATGGAGCATCCCTCTGCGAGCCCATGGCTCACAGAGCACCCAGCTCCCCCCGAATCCCACCACACTTTGCCTCAGCCACTTCATGGCAGCAAATTCCTAATTTAATTATTCACCGTGTAAAAATAACGAACTGGGTTTTGGCTAGATCCAGAAGTATTCTCACTATGTATAAATAGCTGGGTGGTGCTCAGGAAACAGCGGAGAGATGAGACAGAAGGGAAACGTGACTCTCCCACACTTCTGAGATCCCACCCACGACACGGTGCGTCATGGGAACGGCACAGGGTCACCCAGGGAAAGCGAGGTCTCACCTTTGGTGTGCTCCTCCACGGGGGTCACCCCCAGCTTCTTGAAGTACTCATCGGTTTCGGGGTCCACCACCAGCAGCCTGGCTTCACTCTCCCTGGACTTAATGTGGGACACCACCTCCGAGTGCCGCAGGCCTTCCACGTTTATCCCGTTCACCTGCAAAGCGAACCCAAGGCTGTGTCCCCGGAGCAGCGATGCTGGTCCCGGCTCACAGACACCCAGAGCAGACTCCTCATCCCCTTGTTTTACATTTCCATTGGGATGATAGGAAGGCTACAGGCTTTTCCTTCCCCCTCTCAAGTCTGCCATGGTCTCCTACCATCCGCCCAGTGCCTCTGCCAGAGCATCCTTTGTGTTCCCACATGCCTCCGGCTCCTCCCGTATCCCAGACACGTCCACCCGCAGTCACAGACCCCGCCACCACCTCACCCACCCAGGTTCTGCTGAAACGCCCCGGCTGCCCCCCGTAGTGATTCCAATCCCAGCCCTCGCCTTGGGTGCGCCCGGGGTATCTCCGGCTGCCCACGGGGTGCAACCACGGGCTGGGTGCCACCGGTGTGCCCTGCTCCCCAGCCCTACCCAGGCGGCTGCGGCATCACCACACCAGCGTTCATTCATCCCTCCATGATGGAAAACCATGGATTTTCCACATCCCCAGCAAGCGAGTCCCCGTGCCTGCTGCACGGATTCATTTCTCCTCCCTCTGCGTGCGAGCCGGGACCTACTGGGAACATGATCCTCCGCTCCCGATTGTTCCCCGCAGCAAAGGGACAATTGTGATTGAGGCATTGTTTCACCGGGAACGAATCAGCCTTCGTCCCCCAGGGAAAGGTCTCCACACCGCCTGACCCCTCGCCGCTGGACCCGTTTTTGTGTGATAAACTGTTTTGAACGCTCCAGCCCGTCTCCAGCAAAACTCAACCCACCCTTTGCCACCCATCCTGCCTTTGGCATCCGAAGGTGCCCGCAGGAGAGGAGAGCGATGTGTTAGTTCAGCTTGGATGGAGAAGGTGAGAATGTGTGTGTGTGGTGGGGGTACAGAGACCACCACGGAGTAACCTCCTCTTAAATATAGCTACTCTGTTACTACAGCTTTCTGGCCCAACGATGGACCCTCTCGCTGCCAGATCCTGGATGCTTCATAGTGAGGATGAGCAGCCGCTTCCCCTGGGTCCTGCCGAGGCTGTTGGGGGGCTGCAGCATGAAGGGATGAGGCAGGTGAATCCCGCAGACCCTGAGCCAGCTCCAAACTTCGTGTTTCCCTTTGCATTTTGGATACCTCCACACCAACCAGGGGCAGAAGCAGGTCCTGAAAAACCAGGATACGGCCGCAAGAGCTGGGATGGAAACCCCCTCCCCACCTCACTGGCAACCTCAGCTACCAGCTTGTAATCCCAACTCCATCCCCAGCACTCTGCCACCTCTCCCAGTAACCCCAATTCACCCAGTCAGGCAGCCTGGGGCTGCTCTCCCCCCACCCCAGCACCCCCCCAGCCCATCCAGCACAACAGGACTTGGGTGGGGGGTTGGTATCATCAAATATTTATCAAAGCCCCAAAGAGCAGGTTCGGAGGGAATCGTGTTTCTGAGCTCACCCCTCGCCGCTTTGTGTGTGCCAGGCGCCGAGCCAAGCGCCGATAAATAAATAACGCGACCCCTCGCCATGACACCGCGGTGCCGGGAGCTGCCTCCGGCCCCACGCTGCTCCTGGCATTAAACTTTCAGGTGCCAGGGAAGAGGCAGCAGCTCCCACGGGGCTAGAAAGCAGGCGAGTGCTTAATGATTCCCTAAGAGTGTTTTCTTCCAGGAGCGCAAACCCCTTTCCCATTTGGAGCCGGCAGCAAGGCCACGGGTTGGTCTCTGTGGGGGGGTTTGGGGTTCACATCGCCCCGAGTAGAGGACATCCATGTGCTCCCACAGCACAGAAATGGAAGGGGTGACAGATACAGACTCAAGGTCTTCCTGACCCTACGGGCGCTGCCCAAACCCTGCCTGAAGCGCAGGCAGCTCTGGATGGGAGAACCTCGTTGTTAGGAAAAACACAAGACACAAACAAGCTAAAGAGAAGGTGATTCCCAGACACATCAAAACCTGTGTTTTCCAGCACCTGGTGACCAGGAAGATGCTTCCAAGAGCAGTTTCTCCTCATCTTTCACAATTTTGTGTCTTGACACAGAATCACAGACTGGTTGGGGTTGGAAAGGACCTTACAGCCCCCCCAGTCCCATCCCCTGCCACAGACAGGGACACCTTCCACCAGACCAGGTTGCTCCAAGTCTCATCCAGCCTGGCCTTGGATACTCCCAGGGATGGGGCATCCACAGCTTCTCTGGGCAACCTGTCCCAGTGCCTCCCCACCCTCTGCGGGAAGAACTTCACATCCTGCAAAACTTCTTCCCCCCTTTTTCCAAAAGCATCAGCTTGGCCAGGCAGCACCAACCCGTCCCTGTGCCTGTGGCAGGACAATGGACCAGAGGGTGGCTGGGCAGGAGGTCACCCCCTCCCCTGCGCAGGCAGTGGGACACATCCCTTGTGTCCCCACGCCCCTTTTGCTGCAGCAGACAGAGCCAGCTCCGGCACAGAGTGGCACCAGGCAATGCCACCAAGTACAGGGCTCGCTGTGCTGCAGAGGGGGAGATGGGCACCCATCAAGCACCCCATTTGTATGTGGGGTCCTACTGCCACCCCTGTGCCGTCGCGATGGGCACAGGGGCGCCAGCTGGAGCCAGCAGCATCATCTAGATTTCAGCGTTCCGTTTGCCAAAGGACCCAAAGCCACTGCTGAAGTCCCCACATCACCTCTTCTTACAGAGAAACAGGGGGGAGCTGATAGAAAAGCTCAAGGGATGGGGACTGGTTTCAGCTTCCTGAGGGTCCCATCACATCTGCTGTCCCTTCCCCACCCACGGACAGGGACAGGACCCAGCCGCTCCAGCCAGGCTGGGCAGGATTGAACATCCCTGCGCAGCACATGCCGAGGAAAGCCCGAAGGCTTCCCGGGAAGGGAGATGCTGAAGCCCCATGCGTTACCTCCACCAGCCGGTCCTGGGGCCGCAGCCCTGCCCTGGAAGCTGGCGAGTCGGGGTCGACCGAGCGGATGAACTGCCCCGGCCGGGACTTCTCGCTGTGCAGGTTGAAGCCGTAGCCATTGGGGCCTTTCTTCAGGTGGCAGAGACGCGGGCACAGCTCCTTCTGTCCGTTTAAATCCTGAGAAACAGAGGAAGGGTTGAGGGGGGGAAGACAAAACATTTAACTTATAGGTTTGGGTTTGCTCTAAAGCAGATGCAATCATAAATAAAGCTACCAAGGAAGCATCATATCTGCGCCCTGTCCTCCCGTTCCCCTCAATGGGACAGCTTAACAAATGAATTTCCTCTCATTGAGTCTATTTTAGAAAATCAATTGTCCGAAACCATTCCAGAAAAATTTAAAACAAAACAAAAAAAATGCATTTCCTTCACCAGAAACTGCCCAGATAAAGTCCGCCCATACGCCCAGCCCCACGGCCGCAGCCCTGGGCAGGGAGGAAGCAAACCCGAGAGCCCAGGTTAACCCAGGCACTGGATTAACCTCAGTTATTTATTTACGGCAGTGCCGTGCCCTTGGCCCCGGTGACATCGGCATCGCCTGTGGGTATGATCCCCTCCCAGCTGAGGGGCTCGGGGTGATGAACCCCACGCCTGACAGCAGCACGGAAAGGCTGAGCTTGCTGCAGGTACAGGAGCTCGAGAGGAGTCCAGCTCCTTCTCCCTGTCCCATGGAAAAGGTTTTAGGGTTCCTCAGGGTTTCTCCTGCTTTTCTCCACTGCATTCCCTCGGAAGCTGCTCTCC
>NW_010237910.1:19450-20473 GCF_000690775.1 Eurypyga helias
TGGGCAGCACTGGCTGCCGGCACAGCACCGGAGCCACCTCGGAGCTACGGCTTTTCCTTTTCATCTGTGGTTTAGGGAAAACACCCCCTGTGCCTGTGTTTTCCTCTTTCATTAAAATAAATGCTGCTCCCCTCCTGCCAACAAGACCTTTTTTCCAGATCCCATTTATGGTGAAATCTCTTACAGCCTTTCAAATCCAAAACCCACGCAGCAATTTCTTCCACGTTCCTCTCTTGGCCAAAAGGTACGGTGAAACACCAAACCTGCATCCCCTCCCACCCCATCCCCAGAGATGTCTTCTCCCTCCTCAGACAGCTCTGTGCTCACAGCTCCTTGCACTCGCAGCACCTTGGGGTTACATCCCAAGGGGTATCCCAAGTTTCCCAGTGCCACCATGGAGCTGGAATATCCGCAAGGTCCTCGCGTGCCCCGGCGACAACACGGAATAACTCAATTTGCAGTGGTACAAGCCAACTTGTGCTCACTGCGAGTCACGGTGGGGCAAATGCGGGGGGGCAGCGAAGGGCTGAATCAATGCACCAGCACCCGCTGATCTCCTGCCTCCCCGTGGGGACAGCGGTGACCTGCCAGTGGCACCCCCGGGGTCAATGCCTCATTCCCACAGGAGCACAGGCTCCAAGCAAGCCGATTACCAGGCAGCCGAGCACTGCCTTGGCTAAATCACTTCGGGGGCTGATCCCGTCTCCTTCATCCCCTCAAAGAAGGGATTTTCCAGAGGAGCACCAGGCAGGGACACACAGAGCAGTTGTCCCCAAGGACCTGCCATGCTGGGGGATGGTTTTTCCCTTCAGCACAGCCATGGAGCCACCAGCTGCTGAGGGAGAGAGCAGCACCCTTCCAGGGCACCCCTTAATGCCAACAGCAAAGCACAACTAATATTACTCCATGCACATCCCAGCTCTCCGCTGTGTCCCCCGCTATGCCAGAGGAACCCCAGGCACAGGGCATCACTGTCCCCCGCACTGAGCACAAGTCACACAAACATCCTCGGCCATGGTGGCA
>NW_010237910.1:20553-36152 GCF_000690775.1 Eurypyga helias
CAGAGAGGCGTGCGTCCCCCGCCGCGCGAGCCGTGATCACGGCCACCTGGCAAGGAGTGGCTCAGAGACCCCCTCGGCACCGAGTGCCTGCTGCAGGCCCTAATGCAGTGGGATGAGAGCTGGGGGCAGGATAAGGGGATACAGAAACCCACCGTGACTGCTTCATTGCGGGGAGAAACTCCCCCTCGCCCCGCCCCCACATGCCCCCGCCGGCTCGATGGGATGTAAATAAACATCCCAGCACAGCTCTCCTCCAGCTGTTTGTGAAATACCTGAGCTGGTGGGCTTCCCGGTGGGTTGGAGGAGCTCAGGGGACGACTCTGGGTGACTGCAGCCTCCATCCCTGTGCAGCACTTCCTTGGGAATATGAATGCAAAAAACACCCACTTTTTCCCCCATCCCTTCAGGCTGCAACTTCCCAGCGCAGCCGACCACCCCGGACCACCTCCTCCATCCCCCTGCGACCTGCCTCCTCGCATGCAGCTCTTCCAAACACAGCCCCTGCGGGGCAGACAGCCTGAACCCCCGTGGGCCCCCCGCCCCACGGAACCCCAAAGCAGGGAGGTGAGGGCAAAGCATTCCCCAGGGCCAAGCGCTGGGGCTTAGCAGCCGCTGGGCAATGCAAGAGCTGGAGCTGCACCCACTCGCTCCCATCCGCACCCACTCGCTCCCATCCGCACGCCAACTGCACTGACAGTGAGCCACGAGATCAATTCCAGAGTCTTGGGGCAAAAAACAGAGGGAATTTTGGCCATGGCTACAATGCCCAGTGGGGATGGAGGTGGATCCGGACCCAGGACCAGCTCTGACCAGCTCAATCCCAGCAGCCAGGAAGAAAAGAGGGATGAGAGATGACCAGCTCTCACTGGACACCAGCACAGAGCTGCCCCTGATGCCATCGCCCAGGTGCATGACACACATCGGCCACCCCCACATCGAAGCTTGCTTGGACCAGCTGCAAACTAACTGAACATTTACAGGGATTGACCTGGCAGTGCCGTTTTCTATAAAAAAATACATGGAGAGAGCTGCAAGGGAGCCTGACCGACAGCTCACACGCTGCAGCTGAGCCTGGGGAGCATGTGCACGCTCGCAGGACAAGTTTTGGAGGAAAAACAGACCCACAGGCACCTGCCCAAGGAGATGCTCTCAGCATCGGACACCCCAACGCACAGACTGGCTCTTAAAAGGGAAAAAATAATCGGTTCAACGTGCACCGATCGATAAACCCAGCTCTTGCCAACGCACAAAACCCAGCCCGGCCGGGACCAGCCCCCCACGACCCCGCGCTCCCATCCTCTCCCTCCGCAGCTTCGGCACGCCTGCGTTTTCCCATGGCCCCAGCGCGGTCAGTTCACCCTATCTGCAAACATTTCCAGCTTGCCTCGGAGTTCTTCAAAACCCGAGGAAAACAGGAAATGATTCAACCGGCCGAAGAGGGTCGGATCCGCGTGACCTCAGAGGATGCCCGGGGCTCTGCGCAGTTAGGAAAAGGGGACATGTCTCGCAAGCAGAAGGGAATGCGCCTGGGATCACCTATTTGGGTTTAAAAAGGACATTTTTTAGACCACTTTCCTATTGCTCCATTTTTACAGGGTCAGAGCTCCAGCAGCAGCATGAAAGCACCGAGAAAATCACCCGGAAAGAGCCGCGTTGTAGCTGCTGTCCCAGCGTGGGGATCCCCGGGGGACACACCCCAACAGGGCCAGTCCCTCCGCCTTCGGGGGATCCCCCGGGATCACCAGTGAAACCAAATCACTCCGTGAATAAACCACGCAGGGGAAGCTCGTCTGCAGGATCCCTTTGGCTGCGTAACTGGTGCCGTTGTCCTACGTGGGCTCGCTCTGCTCCCACCACAAAACCTCGGATCCAAGGTCCTTAACTGAAATGAATTCAAGATATTTGCTTTAAATAAATACATAAATCCCAATTCAGCATCTGTTCTGAGCAGAAATCCTTAGGCCAAACTGCTTATCCTCCCGCAGAGATGATCCAGGGGCTTTCACTGGGCTCTTAAACCTCCCAACTAACGCAATCCTCGGCCACCGGCAAAAACGGGTCTTGGCCCACGACTCCGCAAAGCTCCTTTCTGGGATTCAGCAAACACCGACGCTCCCCTCGCTTCGCCCAGCCCCGAGCACATGCTCAAACCCTTTGTGCTTACGTTCACACGGAGCTGCTCCGGCTCTTGCCAGCTCTGCTATTTATTTTCCTTTCGACCCGTGCCAACGTTTCCCTGGTTGTGTTCTGGGAAGATATTTCCTAAGCTCCCAGGGGAATTTTGCCTTTGTGAAAGCCAAGCCCTGTGACGAAGCGTTTCCCTGCGAGAGTGGCACATTATCTGGGCTCCCCAGAAACCCCCCCAACACCCACCCCCGCAGAAACACCGGTATTGCTCCGGAGGAGCCTTCGCCGCCCTTTCACACGCCGAGACCGTAACAGCCAGTTTGGGTAGGTTGGAATCATAGGTGTACTACAAAACTCAACTGCATTTTTGTCCATTCGCATGCAAAAAAAAAAGGAATGGAAATGAAGGAAATGTTTTTCCCTAGGAATCCAGATACCACCAGTGGCCACGGATTTCATAATCTGGATTGAGGGCACGGCATGGCACACTGCACCTACAGGCATCGCTGTCTCTACCCATAGACACTGCTTGGATGACAAACTGCAACTGCCACACCAAGAGCTGCCGCCTGGGGCAAATTATCGTTTTAGAAGGGAAAAGGTTTCGGAAACGCTGCTCAAGCTGGTCCATTTAAAAATGCACAAACAAGACATTAAATAACAATGAAATGCTTTCAATTAAAAAAAAAACAAAGTGGTTGGGTGTTGCCAGCTCTCACAATCTCACGGCAACTCCTGCAGCATCCGATTGTGTTTTTCCCTGAGATTTCTGGTGCTGCTGCTGGAACCCAGGGACCCCCAGGGATACCACTTGGCTCACCGGGGACCCCCGGCTCACCGAACATCACAGGCTTCACGGCACCCCCGTGCAGATCCCAGGACCGTTCCCATTTTTTACATCTGGATGATCAAGCTGCCCATGTCAGACCCGCAGGCCATCACCGCTGACCCGGCCCCAGGCTCTGGATGGGGCTGCCCCCATGACCCTCCCCCCCAGCTAGGCCCATCTTCCCAGAGGGCCTTAGGTAGTCTAACTCAAACTACCCTGTGCCTTCAAACCATCGCCCCAAGCCTGACTCTGAGCAGGAATAGGGATGAAAAGGGCTTTTCAGAGACCGTCCCACGAGCGTTCGAGCAGGAACGCCATATGCTGCAGGCTGCACCATGTGAACTTGCCGGCAGCCCAACCTGGGACAGCCCAGCCCAAGAAGCCACAGGAATGGCCACGGATGCTCAAATCCCCATACCCGGGATGCTCAATTCCAGTGGTAGCCAGGTCCCAGGACCACCCCCAGCCCCTCTGCCCCGCAGCTCCCCGCGCCGCACAGCCGAACACACACCCCGCAACAGGCTGAAACGCCTTGAAAAGTCACGCTTTAGGGGTTTATTCAGGAATAAACCACAGGTGCCAGCATGGACACCCGGCTCCTCCGGGAAAGGAGGAGATCCAAGCGCACACACACACGCACAGACACAGAGCTAGTCTAGCAGCCACGGCCGGGTTGGTACCATCCTGCAGACCGATGTGCCAAAGCCACGACGCTGCTGTGCGCCTCAGCAAGGGGGTTCACCCCCAAAGACCCCTCCACGGCCGAAGGGATGCTCTCAGCACGGCTGCACCACAACAGGAGCGGGAGGTCCGACCCGGCTTGTCCCTGCCAACACGGGGATTTGCTCAAACCAAGCTGAGCTCATCTGCCACTGGCGTGACGGCCACCTCAGCTCCGTCACCGGGTGTCACCGCCGGAGATCAGGGCCCGCCACCTAATCGGCTCAACCCTGACAGGGACCACCTCACCCACCAGCTCCATCCCTCCACGGCCAGCCTATGGGCTTTACCATTTCCTGGGAGCAGCCAAACAGGGTGTAAACACTGGAATTGCACTGCCTGGACGCACTCCAGGCTCCGGATCACCCTGCGACAAGTCAAGCCTCTCCGCCTCTGCTCAGCCGAGCCGGAGAAAACACAGGCAGGAGCGTTCCTGCCTAATGCACATTGTTAACATATTTTCTTTCAAGTCGGCTCCCGTGGCGTTTCCTCTCCTTTCGCATGTGGTTTCAGTCAGAAAACGGCTCCTTTGCTCGCCTGCTCCCTGCAAAGGAAACCTCCGCCGGGGCTGAGGGACTCTGGGCTCCCAGCCTGCTCCACAGCCACCTCAGGACACTGGGATGACCTGGGGGGACAAGGGACACTGCTTAGAGCCTCAGTGTCCATCCCCACTGTCTCGCCTCCAGCCAGGACCTCTCCAACCCCTGCACTCGGTGCTGCCAGCAACAAGAACCGAGGGATGCCCGGGGAGGGAACGCAGCTCCGGATCCCAACCAAAACCCAAACACCAGCAGGCAGAGCAGCGAGGGGCGATGCTGGAAGCTGGGAAGGAGCTGAGCAGGGGGAGAAACCCACGCAGGAAGGGGGCATGGGGCCGCAACACTGCCAGAACAAGGGGCCCATTTACACCCGCCCTGCCACGGGCACCCTCCCTTGGCAGTAATGGTTACACTGGGAGCCGAGCTGAGCTGCAGGCAAGCTTTAATTGCCACTATTATTACTACAATTTTGTGGGAAGCTCAAAGGCTGCTGCCTTCGCTCAGATTTAGAGATGAACTTAACTTTAAGCAGATGGTTAAGGCCCTGATCTGGGAAGGGGAGAGGGATCCTCACATCCCTGATGTGAAAACACGTTTTCAAACTACAAAGATGAGGGAAGATGGGGAAAGTGGACCCTGGCTAGTGGTACCCACAGCCCTGCTCGCCATGAGAACCAAGAAGGCTCTGGGCTTGTGCCACGGCCAGGAGCGGGATTACTGCCGCCGTTCGCTGCCGTGCCAGGGATCCACTGCCTGCTACAGCCAGGCTGGTTTTCATTCCCCTTCCCCCAGGAATGACTCAAATTTTCCCATTAAAGCAGCACCAGAATGGGGGCTATTGTAGCCCTGCATCCCCCAGGGCCAGTGGGACCTCACTGACAGGGCTGACTGATGACGGCAAATGTCAAAGGAGCCTCAAAACCCAGCCAGAAAGTGGGGTGCATGGACGACAGTGCTGCGAGGGGGGAGGCAGAGCACCCCCAGGTCTGTGCCACGGGGCGAGCACACAGCAGCTCTCCCACCGCTCAATGCTGGGAAAGGGGCGAGGATGCTCTCAGGGCTTGGGAAGGCCTGGACGGTCCTCAGCTCCACGCCGGGATGCCGCGGCCCCCCACATTGCTGGGAAGGACGCAGGGGGGGTCCCTCCCTCCCTTCCCAGCCGCACACATTTCACCCAGCTCCGTCCCTCGGCTCAGAGTCAGCCAGCGCCGCATCGGCTCAACCTCCAGATGTTGGTGAAATGCTATAAATAAAGGAGGGGGAAGGGGAGAGGCGGCTGGGGGAGGCCAAGCTCACCGAAACACAAGCAGATGTTCCCTTTCCTTCTGCTGCATCCGTCTGCAGCTGGGGGATAAGGTGGCATTCCCACCACCCAGAGGTGCCATAGCTGGCGAGATGCATACACACCCCCAGCACCAACAGAAGGGGGTGTAATTTTGAGGGTTTTTTCCACCAGCCAGGCCAGGAATAAGTCCTCAGGCAGGACCAGCTCAGTAAACAACCTCCTTCCATTTTTATACGGTCACAACTCTAATTATCACCTGCCCCGTTAGCCGAGGAGGTGTTTTGGCTCAGACAGCAGCTGTCAAAAGAGGAAAAACCCTCATTTTGTTCCTGCAATACAGACCTGACAGCTTCACCGATGCTCACTCTTAAAGCCGTTCCTCCGCAGCATCTCCTGGGCAGCGTCGGGTGCTGCCTGCCCATCGCAACAACCGGGACTTTCGGGTGCTCGCCGGGGCTGCAGCAGCACCCATGGCAATCCCTGCCCTGGGAGGAGAGGAGGAGCTCAAACACGGCTGAGCTGCCCCGAAACACCTTCTGGCAGAGCCTGCGATCATCCCAAAATGGGGAGTTATCTTAAATACCTCCGAGGAGGAGAGCAGGGGCGCATGCTGCGGGTTCCTGATGGCACCGGCACAAACCGTGCCAGGGTGCTGCAGTCCCTCACCTCGGTGTCAAACCTGTGTCACCACTGACCCAAACGGCCAGGCACTTCGCCTGCCCAGAACACAAGGTCCGGGCGTGCACAGCTTACTTAAATTGCTTCCATTATTCAAATTGCTCCAATTATTTCAATTGTTCCAGCTGGGTTTGAGTGATAGAAGCATGAAAAAAAAATATATCTAAGTTCTTTTAAGGGCAAAAGGCATTAAGTTCTGCATTGTTTTCCCACCACTGCCCCAGCATCCTCAGGCCAGCGCGGGGAGGCTCAGCCAGACGCTGTGCCTCTGCCCAGGGGCTGCACCAGCATGCACGCCCAGCACCCCCTGGATGCATCCCACTGCTTTCTCTGCCAACACACGGCACAAAGGGAGCGAGCGAGGATGGCAGGCGAGCCGGGAGACAACCCAGCAATCCCAATTAGCAGTGGAAAGCATCCAGCCACGGGTACTCAGCGGGACCCACAGCTGATACGGTAATTTGGGTATTTTCAGTGGGTGAATCCCCAGCCCCTGCCAGGTCTGCTGTGGATGGGAGCACCGAGTCAGGGGCCAGCTGTGCTGATGCCAGGGTGTCCCTGCTCTGCCCTCGGTTGCAGCCTGACAGCAGCCCCTGTGAGGAGGAGGGGGAAGATTAGCCCAGCAGTGGAAACCCCAGGATCGGTTCTTCCAAGGCAGAGGGCAAGGATGACACCCAGACCACCTCGGCAGGGACCCACCATCCCCAGGGACACCCACCCTGAGCCCTACAGCCGTTTCAGACACAGCAGAGGGGATAGTGGGGCTTGTCACTGGTGATCCCCTGTCCCCAGCAGCCCTTTGCAGGGCAATGCAAAAGCAATCAAACATAATGAGGTCCTTCACCGTCCCCTGGCACTGCAGGAGTGGCGTGAAGGGGTACGCACCCACCCGGAGCCGTGCACCAAAGTGTCCAGGTCTCTCTGGAGCCTGTGCACCCCAACCTGGTCCCATCAGGATGCAAACCCTCCGGGAGAGCAGGGACCCAGGCCAGCACCCTGCCACAACGCTGGACCTCAGCCACGGCCACAGACACGACAAAAGGTTCTTATCCCGAGAAACTGCCAGGCAGGAGAAAACAAGAGCAGGAAGGATGTGAAGGGTGGGGAGGACGCCTGCTCTCCGGCCCACGGTGACAGTGCCTGCCAGGCTGGGCTGCCCCATGGGACCCCCCCGGGCACCCCACACCTGAGCAGGGTGACAGGAAAAGCATTTCACAGCCTCCCATCAGTGTTTCACCTTTAAGCAATTTGCTGCCAAGGAAATAAGAGCTCGACCTCATCCGCTGCTGATGCCCTAAGGCGAAGGGCTAAGCCTGGATTTACCCCTCTCCAAAATCCCCAGCACTGTGCCGCAGCTCCGGCCGTGGCATCGTGGAAATCCCTGAGCACAAAGGGGGCTCTCGGGAGAGGGGCTGGGACCGTGTCCCCAGGAGGGGACAACCCTGGGGAAAAGTCCCCAACGGGCACATCCTCAGCGAGGGTGGGTGGCTGGTGCAGGGACACCAGCCCAGTCCGGCTCTGTGGGGTCCATCTGAGCTCCCCAGCATCAATGCCTCCAGCCAAGCTGTCCCTGCCATTCCTCAGCAGTTCCACAGCTGGGGAATTTCTCAGCCACAAGAAGCAGCATTTTTCCTCTCCATTCGCTGGCGTTTGAGCAGACTCAGACAGCACAGGCCCCCGCGCTCTCCCCCGGGCAGGGCTGGAGCCAGGAACAGCAGCACAGGCTTGGCTGGGAGCAGCTGGCTCAGCCCAGGGAGAGGCAGGGAGGAGGGAGGAGACCAAAACCGCCACGTGCACATGTTTTCTTTGAGAGAGACAGCTTTTCCAGCATGATCTGCCAAGGGAACACGCAGCCGGGATACCCATGAGCTTCCCTCCTCCAGAGGGATCTGCTCATGGACAATGTGGGCTGGCAGCACGGGTCCTGGCAGGCTGAGATTTATCCAAGAGGAGAAACATGGAATCTATTCTGGATACAAAGGGATCTCATCAGATCTAGAGGGATCTATTTTCCAGTGGGTAGGAGGAGGCAAGGAGCACCGGTCACTCCACACAGGGCTCAAAGTGCTGGAACAGGGGGAAATGTCCTTCCCACGCTCGCCAAGAACCCCCCTGGGGCAAGGGGAGGGATTGCTGCGGTGGAGGGGAAGTCAGCAGGAGATGCTGGGAATGAGCTTCCCTGATGCTGGGAATGAGCTTCCCTGATCCCGTGGTCCTCCCTCCCTCCCTCCACAGGGGCCACATTGCAGTTGGGAGCTCATGGTCCAGAGGGGAAGAGACGTGTCCCGCACTGTGACACCCCAAATCAGAGGCACAACTGCCACCCCCGGCAACATGTCTCAACATCCCCAGCTCCAAGGACAGGCAACAGAACCCAAACAGAGCCTCCTGCCCAGGACAGGGCCCAAAGCACACCCTGCACACGAGCCTGCGGCCAGAGCCATGCACCATAAAACCGCTGACCACGGCAAATCAGCCTGCCCTTGGCACTCCTCAGCGTCAAGCCGAGGCCAAGACTTGAGCAATCACCAAATCATTAATGACGACCCCACTCATTGCCTTCAATAACCCCAGGTCCTTAGCAGGGAGTCAGTCGTACCAGCTTTGCTGAGCCCAAAAAGCACACGGAGGGTGGGAGTGTGACCACACAAGCCATCACACTGGCCCTTCCGGGCTCATTTTCTCCCTCCTCTCCATCACCAAGCGATTGGTGGGATGGATGCAGGGCAGGATGAGCTGGGAGCAGCCCCACGCCTCCCAGCACCGCACAGCAGCGTTTCACTGCCCCAGCTGTCCCCAGCGTGGGGGCATCTGCACCTCCCCAGCCCAGCCCCTGCCTGGGGAAAGGGGGAGAACAGGCGCTGCTCTGTGAGCGCCGGGGAGCACTGGGACCAGGGAAGTTCAATAGTTTACTACCAATATTTGTCTTGGCCGGGCAGCACGGTTTGCTGGAGGAAACGGGGCAGGGGGAGGGCTCCAAACATCCTCTGCATTCCTTATAATGAAAGTAAAGCCAGCGCTGTGGCACCCGCGTTGGGGTTAACCAGATGTAAGGCCTTTTGTATTTAAAAATCCTGCAATAGAATATCCAAGGGTGCAATTTTCCAAAAAAACAGGAGTGAGGGGCCTCACTCCTGGTCCTCGGCACGACACGCGAGCTACCCCCCTCCTCCCAAAACCCCATCAACTCAATGCTTCTGCATAACATCTGTCCACACTGCTGGTCGGGACGCAGCACCCAAAGTCCCTGGCTCTGCATGGGGCTCTCCTTAACCTCCTCCCCACAGCTCAACCCTCCTTCCACAGCGCCCATTGCAAAATGCCAGCGCCAGCTCTGTCCCACAACGTTGCTGGAAAACAAGGGGTCAAAGCAAGACCTGATGCAATCGAGGAACATCTGGGCTCAGCTCAAAAATCAATGTTTTTAAACCCAGCTCCTTAAAAATGAGCGACCACCGGAGCAGGCTCTTGCTTGCTGAAGGCTGCGGGGAGCCGAGCACCCTCCCGGGTGAGGGGCTGGTGTTTATCTCCAGCCGCGGCGGTCGCACGGCACCTCCGTGCTGGGGCAGATAAGGAGGTTCGGAGGCGGCTCTGCCAAAGCCCCATGCAGCAGTGGGTGGTCCAGGACAAAGTGTTTCCAACACAGCGGGAGGATCTCCCACGATAACTCCCGGAGCCAGCGCTAGCCTCCGGCTGCTCCTGCTGATAAACCCCAGGCGAAGGCGGGTGCGGGGTGTCAGGCACAGGCCGGTGCTGGCTGCGGGGCGCTGAGCATGCCGAGTGTCCCCGCTGCGAGCCAGGCCCATGGGAAAGGCTGGAGAAGACCAGAAAATCACAGGGAAAGCAGCTGCCCCTGGAACAGCCCAGGCACGGCACTTGCAAAACCAAAAAGACGGATCCGGGTGCCTGGCAAAACCCAACAGTCACTCAAGGAGCGGCACAAGGCAAGTGTTACCCCGTGTTCGGGCTGCTCTGAGCACCTCTCCAGCACAACACGGGGTCTCCCACGTATCCCCAGCACTCCGATGTCAGTGGGAGCCCTGTGCTCATTAACAGCTGCCAGACAAGAGCAGGGAACTCTTCCAGGCAAAGCAGACTGTTCACCCCGCTTAGAACTAATTAGGGCTTGTCTTAATTAAATCCTGCTAACCGTGAACAACCACAGGGTCAGAATTAACCGATTTACCTGGGATGGCCTTTGGCTGCTCACGAGGAACCACCAGCCCAGCGCAAGCGAGCCAGCCCTGCGCCGGCCACAGTGACCAGGGACATGGCAAGGAGCTGGGGGGCTTGGGAAAAGCCACTGGAGAACTGTCCCACAGCGGAGCATCACACCCAGGGATGCTGGTCCAGCCGGGTGGCACGGCCCCGTCCCCAAGGGCTGCGGGTGTGCTGCAGCAGCACACCCCAGCGTGGGAGCTCAGCCCACCAAGGCAGGAGCAGAGGGATTAGCCCTCCCGCCGCCTTTTGTGCTGTTTCTTTAACGGGATTAGGCTCCGTAAATCCCTAAGAGGGTTTAATCACTTAACGCCATGGGGTGAGCAGGCCATGGGGCGAGCAGCGGGGCTGCTGCCGGGTCGATGAAGGCAGTGAGCCTCCCCAGCCAGGTTTACAGCAGAAGGCTCCCTTCCTGAGCATCCCCTGCTGCAGGGCAGCACATGGGATGTCTCAGTGCCAGGGATGGAGACCCCACAGAGGGAAGACCCACTGCCAGGTGGCAGAGCCCAAAGTGCCCGCAAAGCAGCCCTGGTACCTCCAGGGAAATGTCTTTCTTACCCTCCCCTTGCTCATAAATACTTTTCAATTTGGCTTTCACAGACTCACCACTAACAGACATCTATTTTACCCAGTAATGAACTCTCGCAAGGTTTTAGTAGGAAAAGAGAGACATTTAGCCAACAAATCCCAGCTCCAAGTCTGGTTACGGTTTAAACGTGCGCAGCAGTGGAACCCAAACACTCAGGAGTCCAGGCAAAGGCTGTAATGAAATTAAAATGCAGTATGGATCTTGCAAGAAATAATTATGTCAACAACTTGGGGTTTAATTCCTTATTTATAGAGACCCGTGCATCTGGAGAAACCCTTTGCTGATTACAAGTTTAATTTTTCTCTCTCATATCCCAATCTGGAGTCTCACGAGACCACTGCCTGTAAAATCTCCGTACCTAGAGATAAAGCCAAGGAATGGGAGCCAAAACTGACTTGATTCAGACCTTAATTTACACACCGAGTTCTCCTACAGTGCTGGGTAAATCACTCGACCTCGCAGCCTCAGTCTCCCCAACTGAAGGGCAGGAGCGAAGCGCTCAGAGGTGATGCCATGGCCATCGCATCCCACCTGTGTGCTGTCAGGGCTGCAAGCAGTGATGGGATGCTGCCTTATGGATTTAAAAGAGCCCTTAAAACCTCGTTTGGAAGTCAGCTGTGCCTGGCAGCTGGAAGCCCTGGCCCCATCCAGCCCAGGAATGCATGCCGTAAGTCGGCATACGCACGGCACCTCTGCTCCATGCGTTTCCACTCCCCACGAGCAATGCCGTAACACCAGTACCTTCTCCCCGGGGTGGGAGCAGCCCCATGCCCAGGGGCTGGGCAGGAGGAGGTGGGATTCACCCAGACCCACAGCATCACCAGGTCTCACATTAACTGCCCAGAGGGGTTTTATCCAGCCACGCTGCACAGTGACAGCAGGCTAAAGAGCTGGAAATGTGCAGTGTCTCTCCTCCTCCATAGTTAATTTGGGTCTTGGGAATAAATAGAGAATGGAAAAAAAAAAGAAAAAGAAAACACAACACTGATCTAAGGTTTTCTCCACCACAACAAGACCACAAGCCCCACCATCCTGAAGAAACTCCAAGGGATGGAGCAAAGTCACGGCAGATGCTCTGTGCAGCTGCCAGGGCACATGGCTCCTGGTTCTGTCAGAAGGTCCTGGTTCTGCCAGAAGGTTTTTAATTTATTTGAACCCATTTAATATTTTTATTATTGAACAGAACCATTAAATAGCTGGTGAGAAGCCCACTTGTAAGTGGGGCTGTTATTAAAGCAAGCTGCTCGAGCGCATCCCTGTGAGCAGAGGGGACGGGACCAGCTGCTCCGGAGCGAGCTGCATTTTGAACAGTTCCTATTCCATATCAGTCTTCAAATCGTTTTGAGGGAAGCCTTTGGATTACTCGAGGATGCAGAAGGGAACATCACCAGCTGGACCACACGCAACATCCCTCGGTATCACCAGCATCACCACTCTGCAGCCAGACAATGGGCTGGGATGCAAACACCCCCCCTGAACTCCTGTCCCCCCTCCCATGGAGGTGGAGGGGTCCCAAGGGTGGCCCCACCGTCCCCTTGCAGGACCGGGTGTCCCTCGGGAGCGCGTGGCCCCGGGAACAAAGGCTCTTGGCAGGGCACAGCTCCTCCCGTTGCTAATCTGCCTCCCGCTCCCTTCCACTCGCTTTGTGTTTCACTAAAAATATCACAGCGGAGGAAGTTTAGGCTGCGGGGTGGATGCTCTCCTCCCCGGGAGGGGCTTCCTGCGCTGCCCCGGCACAAAAATAAACCCCCAGCCGAGCTCCTCCGCGGGACCCACTGCCCACACCGAGCCCAGGCAGGCGAGCCAGGGGATGCCCACTCAGCCCCTTCCTCTGTCCCCGCAGCTCCCCGGTGTTTTGGGTGATGGGACAAAGATGCAGCCCAAATGTAGGGACACGTTTTGCAGCCAAAGCCCCTTCCCACAGCACTGGGAGGATGAGAGCGTGCAGGAGCTGGAGGGGGTCAGGAGCCAGAGCTGACCCTGCCATGCTCCAGCACAGAGCAGCACACAGCTTTCTCCACCTTTCACCACCATAGATAAGCATCCCATCTCGTATCTGGATTGCATCCAGTGGGACGAGGCTCAGATCCCAGCGGCACCTCCTCCGAGTGCTGCGGCAATGCCCAGCACACGCCGCTCCCCTGCGGGCTCATCCCAATCCAAGCAGAGGCTTCAGGAAACCCCGCTGCAGGCACAAGCGCTGCGATGCCAGCCCCAAGCCAACACCAAAAACCAGCCAGCAGAGTCAGAAGCTCAGATTGCTGATGTGCAAGGAATGAGCAGATGTGGGGAACGAGGCTGGGGATGCCCCAGTCCCAGCGATGCTACGGGATGCAGAGCCCCCAGCCTGCCCCTCCTCGAGCGGCGCAGACCCCACTGCTCCCTGCCAACTGCATGCCATGGGGTGCAGAACCGCAACCGGCTCCTGAAACACCCCAATGCTCACACAAAGGGGGCTCTGCAAAAGCAGGTCTTGTCCTGCTCCTTCTAACCAAGCGCCAAGTCGCTGGGCTGTTGAAGGGACCAGTGGTCTGAGAAATCAGTTATTTTTATCCATTTAGCCTATTGCTGCCAGCACAGGAAAGGGACAGGCTCCCGGGAAAGCAAAGCCCAGGGTGCAGCAGCCTCCCACAGCCTGGATCAGCACGGGCCCTCACCGGGCACGGAAGAAGTGTCCCATCGCCATCCTTGGAGAGGACCCTCCAGCTGCCACGTGCCCCAGCCTGTGTCCCCAGGTGCTGCAAGCAGGAGCTGCACCCTGTGACACACGATGCCAGCGAGCCCAGCACCATCAATAATGCAGCAGGGTCAGCGCCGGCACACGGCCGCCGGCTTCCCCACGCTGCATGCCAGCCCAACCGCTGCCTCCGGCACGGGATTGAAGCACTAATCCCAAAAACAAGCCCAGCTTTGCTGCTGCTCCTCGGCTGAGCTCCTGCAGGAAGCAGACCCCTCGCCATCCCCGTGTAGCCCAGCACCCACTAACGCTGCCCTTGACAGGGAGGTGGGGGGTCCCCAGCCCCACCATCCTGCTTCCCAGCTCCCTGCAGCCATCTTATCAGAGAATCACAGACTGGTTTGGGTGGGAAAGGACCTTAAAGACCACCCAGTCCCACCCCCTGCCATGGGCAGGGACACCTTCCACCAGACCAGGTTGCTCCAAGCCTTATCCAGCCTGGCCTTGGACACTCCCAGGGATGAGGCATCCACAGCTTCTCTGAGCAATAGGTCCCAGAGCCTCCCCACCCTCTGCGGGAAGAATTCCTTCCTGATGTCCCATCTCAATCTCCCTCTTTCCATTTAAACCCATTAGCCCTTGTCCTGTCACTCCCTGCCCTTGGGAAAAGTCCCCCTCCACTTCCCTGGCAGGGATGGGAGAAGCCTTGCTCCCACCCCACCCCATGCCCTCAGCTGGGCACAGCAGAGCAGCAACCCCAGCTCCGGGCAGCCCTGGTGCAGCTCCACACTCTGGGCGCTGAAATAGCTTTGGAAGGTGTTTTTTAGGCAGTGACACATCCCTGCCCCCAGCAGGGCACGTACACGGGTTCCTTTTGGCTTTGCCCGTCCAGACCCACAGCATCCACAAAAACAGCTGCTGTGGGGAGGGCAGGGAATGCTGCGGAGACACAGCCACAGCTCCTCGGGCTCTGTGCCGGAAGATTTCCCTGAGTCTCTGCCTGCACAGCAGGAACCTCACCCAGGTTATCCTGGGGATGAGTTTGGGTGTCCTCCCCGATCACCCCCTCACCGCAGGTCTGAGCCTGCCCCTGTGCCCAGGGCGCTGCAGGGGAGCGCTTTAACTGAAGCCATGCACTTCATTTCAACGTTCGGGGTTGGGTTCTTTTTTTAATCGCATAATTACTGCAGACATTTCTGCTCATGTTGGGTTTTATTACATCTTTGTGGTTATTCTACAAGCCCTAAATTTTGGGCCTCAACTGAGCTGGCAAAGCTCTCCGAAAACATCTGTCCCAAGTTACTCCCCTTCCAGCGCTCCGGCAGATGATGTTGCAACCCAGAGTTTTATTTGCAAGCGGAAAAAGGTCTTATTTCTGACCCAAACAGAAGTATAAATATTTACTGCCCGGATCTCAGTGCTGGTCCCACACCTGAGGGTCCCCACAGGCACCCAGGCACTCGCCCATCCTCCTCCGGAAAGCAGCACGTCTGTCCCCGGGCACTTCAGCTCCTCACGCGAGGCACAGGGACCCGACACATGCCCGCTATCGTGACAGAGCCGGCCACGATCCCCCGTGTTGGTGGAGGGACACCCATTCTCCGGGTGTCTGCAGTTCTTGCCAGCAGCAACACCAAGGTGACACTGTCCCTCTCCAAGCAGGAGCCAATTAACACCCAGTCGCTAATTCTCCTACATTAAAATTCCCAGCCTCAACAGGCTGCTTGAATCCAGCAGCTACAAGACACGGATTTGTTTTCCAGGAGATAAATCCTGGGCGTAAAGGTCCCTTTGCACAGCCGCAGTCATGCTTCGGTGTGACGGGGAGGAACGGCATCACCCCCAACACATCTCGGTGGCTTGACCGTTCTTGTTGCTCCTACAAACACAGCTGGAGAAAGCGGCACACCCCAAGGACACCGACAATGCGGCTCGGG
>NW_010237910.1:36206-36759 GCF_000690775.1 Eurypyga helias
CTGTGTGGCCGTAACAGGGGTCCCAGGCACCCCACATCCTTCCCCGCGGTGCAGCAGGAGTTGCCAAGGCACTGCCAGCCCTGGGACCTGCTGCCTGCACACCACGAACGCCTCGGGCACGGCCGGCAGAGCCCGGGCAAGTGAACAGCCACCGCCGGCTCGCCCCGCTGTCCCAAAGGCACCTTTGCAATAAAAGCAGCTCACCCAGCACCCATCGCAGCCCCTGCCACGCCAAGAGCCCCCTGCCCTCTGCACAGCCTGGCCCCCTCCCTCCCAAATCCCTGGGGACCTGATGTTGGGTGCCGGGCAGGACAGAGCCAGGGCCCCTGGGAAAAGCAGAGAACAGCCCAGAGGCCACAGGAACACATTTGGAGCAGGGGGAGTGAGTGACATGGGGACACAAGCCCTGCCACTGCCCCTCCCAGGGGGCACAGCGTGGGGCAGGCAGCAAGCAGGCAAACCCCCCCAGCACAGGCAGGGGTCTTGGTGCAGCAGGATGGGGCAAGGCAGACCCTGCTCCCCGTGCCACCACGGCCATGCGTCCCCTGGGTGC
>NW_010237910.1:36796-38239 GCF_000690775.1 Eurypyga helias
GGCCGGAGGCTGGCACCCAGCCCAGCCGACCTGCTCTGCAGCCTGATTTTAAATACATGCTCAATTATTCATGGCATTACCGTGGCTCCTGGAGCACAAGGTCCTGGACACCGGGTCTCTGCCGGGGGTGCACGTTGACCTCCCCACCCTCAGCAACTCTCTGGGGGGGGTCACTCCTATTGCAAAACAAAACTGGGGCAGCACTGAGGAGGCTGGCAGGGTCATGCCCACCCTGCCTGCTGCATTGGTCCCCCTCTGCCCACCCCAGGTGCCAGATTCCCCCCTCAGAGTTGCTCCTTGCTCTGGGCTGCACTGCACAACACATCCTCAAAAAAAAAAAAAATCAAGGGAAACTGCAGCCTTTTCATAAACAAATGCTGCTCAAGAAAATGCTGCTCCCTGGGAGCAGCCTGGAGCATCAGCACCAGTTCTCAAAGAAGCAGGCTAGGGCCAGGGGTCTGCAGGGGGAAGGGACCCACCTTTTCTCCTCCTTCACTGAATGCCTTCAGGGAAGGTACACAAAAGACTGGCAAGCTCAAACCCGGCTTCTCCCACTGACACCCAGCTCAGAGCCTGGTCCCCTCCAAACCTGGCTGAGGGCAAGTCTCTAACTAGGCACCCGCAGCCACGGCACTGAAATCTCTCCCAAACAGCCCCTACACTCAGGAGCTGTGCACCCCACGTGGATCCAGTGCCAGCAATCTGCAGGATTAGGGTCAGGCTAGAGCTGCTCCATGTAGGGACACGGTGCTGGGGGACTGAGCACTGCAGGAACTGGGGTGCCCCATCATTCCCCCATCCAGCAGCTATTTTGGCCCGAGGAGGAGAGCTGCATCACCCAGACCAAGAGCCTGGAGCAGGTATTAGTGCCTTGTAGCAAGCAGGACTGCAGGGCACCGGAGCAGGGTGCAAGTCCTGCTGCTCCGGCCACCCCTGACCTCATCCCAGGGTCACTCACGGCCCCAGCATGGAGAAGTGACCTTGGCCAGGAAAGCCGGCAGTGCCCAGCTCTTCAAAGAGCTGCTGCCCACAGAGGTGGGAGCAAACCAACTGCTGACCTAAGCCTAACACATTCAGCAGCGCCCCTCCCCATCCTCACAGGGTGGGCATCGCCCCCATCACCCCCCCCCTTTGCCCAGCTCAGGCTCCACCAAACAGCAGCCCCAGCTCTGGCACAATGAGCACCCCAATCAAAGCCCTTGGCCAAGCCCCCCCTGCCCCTCCGAGGGGAAGCGCAGGTGCTTCTCCCCCATCGCACCCCAGCCCAGCCTGGCTCTCCCTGTCCCACCCTCTCCTTGGAGGGGCCAAAACCCAAAGGCCGGAAAGGACCGTCCTGTTCTCCTCGCCTGACTTCCCGTCAGCACACACAGTTGGATTGCAACCAGCAAGCGAGACAGGGACAGGATAGGAAATCCCCAGCTTGGAAAGCCGCCCCCAGCCATG
>NW_010237910.1:38387-44272 GCF_000690775.1 Eurypyga helias
AACAAAAAAAAAAAGCCCCACCCCTCCCCCCGACAGCCCCAGGGAAGGGGGTTCCTCCCCTGCAAGATGCCAAACAGCTCTGGAGGGGAGGCCAGAAGGAGAGACGCGCCCCCCATTGCTGGAGGTGCATGTGCCTCATACCAGCATCACCTCTTCTCTGCACAGGGGAACTCCAGCTGTTATTCTGGACAGGGCTCCTGAGGACACTAAGCTTTCCTGACATCTCCAGCCGTGCCCACCGCAGCCCCTGCCACCTCCCCAGGGAGGAGGAAGAGGAGGAGGAGGATTGCACCCACAGCAGCTCCGCAGTGGAGGGGGCGGTTGAGCACCAGCACTCCCTGCCCAGCAGCACACACCAGCATGCACAGGGGGCCACAGGGTGGGGACAGGGAAGGGGACAGATGGCTGCAGAGCAGTGACAGCCACCAGCTTGGCCACATGACTCCCGCATCGCTCCTGCCACGTTCACACCCCAGGCAAGGGCAGCGCTGGGACAGAACCCCGCTATCTGCCAAGTGCAAGGCTGTGCCGTCTCCGCCAGCACAGCCCCAACAGCAAGGCAGCCATGGAAATTGGATGTTTTCCACCCCAAATTCTTTCCTTTTTGGAAAGGAGTTTACCAATAAAAGGCACTTACTGCCGAATCACAGTCCAGACCCAGGCCACTTGAAAAAGAGCTAATTTCCTTCCTATTTGAGCAAAAAGCTGAGAACACACTCGCCCCAGATGTTCCCTCCCTCCTGTAAATAATGGGGCAGAGAGAAGCTCATTCATGAGCTCCAGCTTTGCTGTGTCCCTGGCCCGTGCAGTCTGTCCCCACGAGCAGGCGAGACCCGGGCTGGGACAGTGGGCTCACTCACCCCCAGGGCTGATGACCCCCCCCAGCAGCTCCCAGGGGTGCAGGAGGGGAGCAGCACAGCCTCCAGCAGCTGATGCCGCTCGAATCAAACACAAAACAAACCCAAGGAGCAGCTGACCTGCTGCTTTGGGGCACAGTGGAGTCCCCAAAGCCAACAGCCACGTAGAGAAGGCTTTTCTCTGATGGGAAGCAAGCCGTGCATGCAGAGGGAGGTGCTCCCAGGGTGGCTGCACCCACCCCCCAGCTCTGCACCCAGCGGTCCCGTGTGCTGCCCAGCTCTGCCCTCACCTTCCTGCTGCCGTGCGAGGAGAAGCTGTGCGAGTGTCGCTGGAGGCTGCCCCCGCTCAGATCCAGCTGCGGCTTCCAGACCTCCCCGTTGTCGCGGCCCACCGACTTGGTGGGCGAGATGCTGGAGTTGAGCAGGATCCCGCTGTGCACCATGTCCTCCGTGCACGTCAGGCGCAGGCTGCACAGGTACTCGTCCGTCTCCTTGTCCACCACGAGCAAGCGCGTCTCCGTCTCCACAGCTTTGATGCGCTGCACGACCTGGAGAGGAGAAGAACAACTGAGCACAAACCCAGGGACCTCCCAGCCATGGCAGGAGCTCGATCCAAGCATCATCAACACCACTCTCCTGCAGCTTCAGTCTCGCTGCAGGGTGCAAGTTTGCTGTCACTTCCAGCCATCGGTGATGGAGAGGGGCAGAGCGCAGCTTTGGGGGACCCCTAGGATGGAGTGCCTCTTGCCTGCAGCCCCAGGGGATGATGGGGATGGCCCCTTCCACCCCATGCCAGCTCTGCCCGGGGCAGCCGCACAGACCACCCGCTCTGCTCAGACAGGAGCTTTCACAGAGGCTGCGTCATTGCCCCCCCACCCATGAGAAACCCTGCTGCCTGGCTTTGTCCCTTAGAAGGGCAACGTCATCTATCCCACCAAGCAAACAGTCCTGCACACCCTCATCTTGATCTGGGAGGGGTGTGGGGGGGGTGTGTGTCTTTCTTCCCCCACACCCAGGGCAGGGGTGCACAAGGAGGCACCAAGCACCCAGGCATGCATCTGGTGGCCAGGCTGCCTCTGCTGGGTGCTCCCCACCCCACCGGTGTCCCAGCTGCCCCCCACCTTGGGTGGGTTTAGGAAAGAAACAACCCGACCTGCGCGTTCACCCCCCATCCGTGCCAGGGGCCAGCAGAGATAAGGGAAGCCAGTGCTGGGAGCAGGAGATGGGCCCATCCCTGCCGGGATCCAGCTCCAGGCAGCGCTGAATGGGGACCATTGTCCTGCCGCCGCCCTGCTCCTTCGTGGGAATCGGTGACTGGCAGAGGCTCTGAAAGGAGGTCGTGGTGGGGAGAGCCGGGAGGAGTCACAGCCAGGCAGGGGGGTAAATCACACCAGGATGGGCTGAGATGGAAATCCAGGACATGCACAGGAGCAGGGTAAAGGGAAAAGCACCTCCAGCCTCCCAGCCAGCAGCCGCAGAGGGCTGGCTCTGCTGGACCACCTCCCCCCTGCACAGACCTTCAGCCCGAGGAGGAGGAGGCAGGGATGGCTCAGCAGCCAGCGTGGGGTGGCCCTGAAGACCATGAACCCATGACCCCCTCAAGCATGCTGGGAAACCCCCAGAGCAGCACTGGGCTCCCGCTCTGATCTAGGTCACACCGGCCAGACACACTGCAAGCGCCAAGGTTGTGACAAACGAGCCTAATGCGCAATTAGCCAGCATTTATTTACTCCCCTGCAAGCTCCAGTCAAGGTCAACACAGCCGGTATCTGCAAGTGTATTAAAAAAAAACCAAACACTCCAACCAACAAGAAATTTATAGACTGCAGACAAGGCTGCTTGTCCTGAACCAACTGATCTGCTGCAGGCTGCAGCCTCCATCCCCACGCACCGCAGCAGCGTGCCTGGGGCTCCCACCCGTAACTGGCCTGAAGGGTGTTAATCCATCAAGACCCAGAAAATCCATCTGCTCCCTTTCAGATCTATTTACATGCGACATCAGACGGCGCTGCCCCTCCCGATCCCGGCTGGGCAGTGCCTGCGCGAGGGCAGCTCTGCCAGAGGGGACGGGGGAGCTGGCAGCCAACATGCGGAGGCAGGAGATGCAGATGGGGAGCACGCAGGAGAAACACAATCCTAGAACCATTTAGGATGGAAAAGGCCTTTAAGATCATCAAGCCCAACATGCTGGGTCTCGCAGTTCAGGTGCTCCAGGCTTTAGGGCAGCACAGTTAGTCACTGGCAGGGAGCAGGGTCCCACAGACCACAACAAAACGCAGAGGGACTGCAGAAGGACCCCAACCCACTGCAGGGCTGCACGGCGCTGGCAGGGCAGGATGGGCAAGCTGCCCCCTCCCAAGCCGATGGGGAATGGTGCTGGGGGTCAGCCCACCAGCGAGCTCCTTGATGCAATGGAGCAAGCGTCCCCCCCAGCCTGCCAGTGCCGGGGGCTGAGCCAGGCAGGGATGGGGAGTGGGCACACAGCAGCCCCTCGCTCCCTCCCCATTAGCAGGGATGAGCAGAAGCAGCTTTCTGGAACAAACTGCCCAGGCAGCAAGTGGCTCTGGGGACAGAGCAGCGAGGTGCAAGGCAAAGCAGCAGCAGGCACACGGCGAGGTCCTGCCCTGCACAGGCAGAGCCTGGCATCCCTACCCGTTTCCGAGCCATGGTCACAGCCTCGAGCCCGCAGCTTTTCTAGAGACGACACAGCCTCCCCTGAGCATCTGGGACCTCGGGACCTTCTCAGCACTCATCCCAGCCTCGTGATTTCCGCAGCTCCACCCAAACAGGCTTCCACCTTGGCTATAACAGCGCCAGCCCCACAGAGCCTGACCCCTTCCACGCTTGCCAAACACCAGCTGCCCAAGGAGATTCATGGTGCCACTGGGACTGATGCTCAGTTCACCCGTCCTGCTCCAAAGAGACGCCCGTGCACCACGCTGCCAGCCTTGGCAAGGACGGGGAAAGTTCCCTGCCGTGCTTTGTAACAGCGCATCTGATCACCTTTGTGTGCGCCACACTAGTGCGGAGACACCCAACAAGGAAAAACACCTCCAAGGAGACCATCACCCCATCACGGACCCCAGAAACACCGTTTTTTCGTGTTGTAGAGTAGACCCAAGGCAGGCAGAGGCTGGCCAGCTGGAGCTCAGCCTCCACAGCTGTGGGGCTCAGGATAAGCCACCCACCAGCTGATCCCAGGAGAGGCAGCACCCAGCTGCTACACCCCATGCGCTCCGGGCACGCGCCCGCTGCTCTGCCCTGCGCACCCACTGCCCGCCCAGGCGAGGAACCAGGATGCAGTTTTGCATCCGAGACATGAAACGCCCTGAGAACACGTTCTGCCTTCTCTTCTTGGGTAAGGCCAGGAAAAAACAGAGCACAAAGACACAAATGCCACCAGCTTCAGCTCAAAACACAGTTACACCCAAACAGCAAGGCCTTGTTTGCTGCGGGCTCCGTCCCACCGCAGCTTCAGATGCGCACGGGGAAGCGTTGCTTGTTCAAGGCTGGGGACCTCAGCAGCGCCAGGAGGAGGAGAAGCCACAGCGAACCGGCTTCTCTAACCCATGGGTAGCGGCCAGCGTCTGACCCACCACAGCATCGCCCTTCCCACAGCCTATCCGTGCTCTTTTTGGGAAGGGGAAGAGGTTCTAGCTGTGTTGAGGCAGGAGGAAGGGTGATCCTAGAGCGTGTCCCAGGGCAGGGCAGGTCCTGCTCACACCACTCACACACACTAAAGCCATCACAGCGGGAATGCAGCACAGCTGTGAGCTCCACAACACCCCAGATGGGACACCCTGACCTACTCAGAGCTCTGCAGCAAGGAGTGAGTGCCAGGGCTGAATCCTGCCTCTACTAGCAGAAAATGGAAGACAGGAAAATTTCTCCCATTTCATTCGACCCCCTGCAAAGCCCCCACACATTTCAAAGACACAGTTGGCTGCCTCAGCTCCGCTATCACCCATCCCCAGCATCCCAGTTTCAGCGGGGAGTTCTGATGGCTTCCAATATGATGCAGCTCCTTGCGGGAACGCAGCCCTCCTTTCTGCCCAGCCAGATCAAAGACATGGATCCTCCTTCAAGAGTTTTGAAGTCACATTCAAGACAAACATTAACTTTTACTCCACTGGCTGAGATCATCAAAACAGGCTCAATCAGCCATGAACACCCTCCCAGGCCCCAGAGAGGAACCCACCGGGTTTCGCTGGAGCTGTCTGAAAGGCTCTGCCCCACCTTGAGCACGGAGACATCCACGCCTGGAGGTGAAGCCCGGGAGCCCCCGCACCCCAAAACACCGCTGGGACCACGAGCTACAGGAGGTACAGCCCTGCTCTGCCCCGATAAAGCGCTGACAGCAGGGGCCAGGCATGTGTTTTAAGTTACTAAAGCACTAAACCCCCCAGAGCCCCACCAGCCTTTGGGCAAACGGGCACGCTCGACTCCGTGTCCCTGCCAGGCTCTGCATCTCCAGCGGGGCAGGAGCAGCTTGAATCTCATGGCTTGGTTTGTTGTTTTGTTTTTTTTTTTTTTGGTCTAAGTGTTTAACAAACACAAGTTTCAGTTTTATAAGCAGAAAACGACACGGCCTGAGGCTGCTCCTGCTACAGAGCTGAGAAACAGCTCACTGGGACACCCCCCAGTCACAGCCACAGTCTAACAAGAGCCATCATTCCCCTCCAAGCCCAACCTCACTTAAGCCAGCCGAACTGCTGAACATCTGCACAGCTTTATCGGTGGCTTTTAAGGCGTCCCGGCTGCAGGAGCAGCTCGCCCAACGCAGCCAAGAAAACACACAGTGGAGACGGAAATCAAGCCCGGGTCTCCCCATTCCTTTCCACCACAGATTGCATAACGCAGCAGCGCCCTGCCCGTGCCGAAACACCTTCGCCTTCCCCACCTTGACACGATTACAACATCCCTTCCCAGCTGCGAGACGGACCGCACCGCGCGACCGTTCTCACGGCAACTCGGTGTCCCGGGCATCCCAAGTCCCTCCAGCAGCCCAGGCCTAGGATGCTGGGGGGG
>NW_010237911.1:0-358 GCF_000690775.1 Eurypyga helias
AAAGAGAGTTAACTCTTTCCTGACCTGACTAAACCCAGCACACAACCTCATCCACTAGTTCTTTCAGGACCCACTCATGAATTTCATCAAGTCCCATGGACTTGTGCACCTTCAGGTTCCTTAGGTGTTGCTGAGCCTGATCCTTTCTAACTGTGGGTGGCTCTCTATTCTCCTAGTCCCTACCCTTCCCTTCTGTGACTCGGAGAGTACGGCTTGCACCCATGCCAGTGAAGACTGAGGTGAGAAAATCATTGAGTACCTTGGCCTTCTCCATATCCTGTGAAACCAGCTTTCCTATTTCCCTCTGCAGAGGGCCCACATTTTCCCTGATCTTCCTTTTATCACCTATAGACCTATA
>NW_010237911.1:986-33494 GCF_000690775.1 Eurypyga helias
GGACCAGAGTTTGGGAAGGTGAGGCTGCTGCTAGCGGTCTATAGAGGACCTCATCCACTTGCTTTTTCTGATCAGGTGGCCTGTAGGATACTACAGCTACAGTATCCCCTGCCTCTGCCCTCTCTTTAATCCTGACCCATAAGCTCTCAGTCAGCTCCTCATCCCTCCCCAGGGGGAGTTCTACACACTCCAGCTGGTCCCTGAAATGGAGAACAACCTCCACATCTCCCCTGCCTGTCCTTCCTAAAGAGCCTGTACCCTTCCATTCTGACACTCCAGTCATAGGAGCCATTCCACCACGTCTCCATGATGCCAATGAGGTCATAGCCCCTCACGCGTGCACATGCCTCTAGCTCTTCTTGTTTATTTCCCACGCTCTATAAGTTTGCATACAGGCATTTAAGATGGGTCCCTGATGAAGCTGGCTTGCTGACTAGAGCAGCTGGAATTCTCATTTTGTTTGCCAGGTGCTCTCCTGGTGACCTGCAATTCTTCTCCAGGCTCTGAGAATCGCTTGGGGGCACTAGTAGTTTTTCCCCCTTCCCCCTTCACATCTAGTTTAAAGCCCTATCGATATCTGTCACCAATCCATGGGTGAGAATCCTTCTTCCCCTTTGAGACAGCTGCATGCCATCTGTCACCAGCCAGACCAGTGCCACATAAACCTCCCCATGATCAAAAATCCCAAAATTCCACTATTAGTACCAGCCTCTGAGCCACGTGTTGATCAGGTGTGCTTTCCCGTTCCTTTCGGTATCCTTCCCTGCCACTAAAGGGATTGAGGAGAACACTGCCTGTGCTCCAGATCCTGAAACCAATCGCCCCAGTACCCTGAAGTCTCTTTTAATGGCTTTTGGATTCCTCTCCTCAACCTCGTCACTGCCCCCATGCATGGCAGGTAATAATCTGAAGGACGTAACAGACCAGAGAGTTTCCTAGTGATGTCTCCAACCCAGGCCCCAGGGAGGCAGCAGACTTCCCTCTGCAATGGGTCTGGTCAGCATATCGGGCCCTCTGGTCCCTTGCACTTGCAATGTTCTCTGTAGTATTAGTAATGCGTTCTTGCTCAGGATTTCTTGAACTTCTAAGCCATTCACATTTCCTATAGGATAGCATGTATGCTTATTATTTCCTTTTAATATGGGATTTATAAGGACAATATCAAAATGTGTACTGAATACTTCTACAGCATTCATATTTCTGCATTTCTACTCTGCTCCAATCAGATGACTCTACACCCCTTTCTTCCTCAGTTCTCATTTTGTGAGAGGGCTGCAGAAGTTCAGCACTCTCTGGGTTAACATTCAGCACAAGTGAAAATCTTTATCTCAGTGTGTGGGACAAATTGGATTTGAAACGGCTACAGAGGGTCATCAATTCTTCAAATGGACATAGCATGAGTTTCCCATAAACTGAAACATAGCCGGTGCTGCACAGATTCATCTGGAGAGGTTATTAATAGGGAATTGGGGGTGTTTTCAAATGCAGGGATGTAATTTATCATGACTAGGTTTTGTTAGCAAGGAACTTAGTTTCTGTTACTGCAAATGCAACCTAATAAGTCATTTTATCAACATATTTATTTCCTTGGCTGCTGACACCTCGGCAACCCTCATACCCTCTTAGTATCACATGGCAGGAAAACAACTGACAAATAAAGAGAAATCATTGGTTGTGAACTCACTGAAATTGAATATTCCATCTGGGAAGCTTGGATAATGCAGTTCAGTAATAAAGCTGAGTCCATTAAAAGTATACAGGCCTCTTGCTCTTTCTCTGTGTCTCATCTTATACTGTGTATGGAAGGAATAATCTGTAACCGAGGGAATACATCATGAAATCCTACCCAGCTGCATAGCTGTAGGGGAAACTGGCAGCAGTGTTTCTGGATACAGAACAGGCAAGGGTCCTAAGAGGAAGACCAGGGTAAATGACAGCAGAGCAGGGCCTCCCTGCTTTACTCCCTCCCCAACGATTGGAAGACTTGCACAGATAAGTAACTAGTTAGACCTCTGCATAACCTGGGGTTGCAAGCAGCTGCTCACTCTCCTTAGAAAAATCAGCTCCAATTAGGTCTTGCAAGATCAATTTCTCCTGGTTCAGTTCATCTCTGCTATTGCTAAATAATTAACCACTTACTTGGCAAGTACATTATATCTTTTACTGTCCCTGCACCTCCAACCACACACACAAACAGAAGGGCAATTAAAAGTGCATTTACCTGTGACCCTCAGGGATTGCCATGTGCTGTGAGTGTCAATATACTTTGCTTCTATTAGACTAGCAGAGAAGCAAATTCCAGCATTTAAGAGCTCCAAGGAAAAATAACATACAGCCAAAGCCAGATCTCCAATCTGGAGACTATATGCAGAAAAGCCCAAGCTTTTTTTCAGTCACTGTAATGAACAGAAACAGTCTTGGGAAGAGAAACCACAGCCCACAGCTGGAAGGGCTTTGTAAATCAGAGACAACTTCTCAAGTTGTTCCTAAAAGTGATGAGAAAATTGCACAAGTACAGAAGGGATCTCCCGTTTCCTCTGACAACAACAACGGAGTTAGCAGGCAGCCATGCCCTGTCCCAGACAGAAACAGCTTGGCAGGACAGCCACAAGGGCAGAATAAGAAAAATACCTGTTATAAGCACTAAGGGCCAGACCTAGTTGGATGTGTAAGGAGGTGATACCAAGCCATGTGGCAGACAGACTTCTTTCCTGCCCCTCTCATTGCTCCTCATGTGCTGCAGGCCCTGTCTGCAGACAACAGCACTTGTAAGACTAGATGAAAATTTTCCACCTAAATATTTTTGTACTGGAAAAATCACAGTTTGGGTTGGTTTGGTTCATTTTAATGAAACAAAGAGTGTGGGTAGAAAGTGAATGGTTTCCTTGAGTTTTACATTTCATCGGTAAATCACACTCCAGGAAAACTGAAAGGTTGGCAAGGGAGGAATCAGTGAACTGTCAGGGATAATTATGTAATTCTGATTACTGAAACGGAAAGGAAAATATTACCAAGGGGAAGAGGAGAATTTTGTTTGTAAATTCCTAGGAAAAATCCTCATTTTTAGAAAACTTGCTTTTGGAAAGAGAACTAGAGGTACTTTTACAGCCAACACATCTGCACCGCAGCTGTCTCATGTTCTCTCTGATCACATACGCAGACAAGAGGGACAAGCCTAGGCAGCTGGGACATACTCCTGAAGGTCACTCACACAAACGATCAACTGCCTGAACCTTTCTTTGGAGCTTATTAGCAAAGAAGGAAAGGAGCTACTTGAAGGGCAGTCCCTACCCATTCTTGTCAGGATCAGTCAAGAAACATCAGCAACATGGTCTCAGCAAATCAGTCTAGAAAAATGATCTGCCACCTTTGCTAAGAGGCGCTAAATTGAACAAACCAGTGAGGTCTCAAGTACTGAAAGTTATTTTGCAAAGGTTCAAAGATTTACAGAATCTCAAAGAGCACCCCAATCCCTCTCTTCCATCTCTTCATTCATTTTTCCCACAAAATCAAAATCCAAGGGCTGAGGGGTATATATAGGACCTCAGTATATACACACTGTGAACAGTCTAATCTGCAGGCTGCATCACTTTCCTAATGTCTAAAGACTTAAAAAAGAAAAGCCAGAAGGATACTCAGCCTGGAGAAGACATGACATCTTACTGCTCTGGCAGAGCTAGTCCTTTCATCCTCACTCTGAGGCTACTTGTTCAAAGACTAGAACTGTATGAGAAAAGTACCTGTTTCTTATAAGCAGCACCTTGGATTTAACAAAAGGTTAAGTATTTCCACTGGTCAAAGCTTCACAGTGATATGGCCATCAAAGAGAAAAGGTCTTCTTAGCCTTGAATTCTTAGCAGAATATTTCCAAACACTGCACCCAGCCCCTTCTTCTTGGTCTGTGGAAAGCACTGAATAGGTGAAGCCCCCAAAGGAGGACTTCTGTGTTGCTGACCCTCGGTGAGGCTTGGTCAGCTGAAGGTATGTTCAACACTGAACTTAACTTGTTTAGCTGCACTGACTTCAGTGAAGGGATTGCTGGCTTTACATCAGAAAAGCAGAGTTGGAGACAGTGTGAAAGAAATCAGCAATAATGGGAAATGGTTGCTCAATCTGCCATTCAGTGGCCTTCTACCGACCAACGACACTTATCTGCACAGGAATGCTCTAATCTAGTTAACAAAACCATTTGCTACTAATCATACAGTACTAGTTACACTGTAATATTAGGTATTCATAAATAAGTAATTCCTTCTTGTTGTGCTTTGCAAAAAGCTTCTTGCTTTTCCTTCCAGGTGGAAAGTTGACTGGTCAGAAATCCTTGTTTCTCATCATTAGGCTCTCTCTGATATTCTTGATGTCGTTTCAGTTTTAAGGAAAGCATCTGTGCTGAGCAACTTTGCTCAGGCTATAGGATGGTCAGAGAGGAAAGCAGGAAACAAGTGGACTGTGTAGGTTACATCCACCTGACAAAGTAAAAACTAAGCCCAAGCCAGCCTTATTTGTCTTTTCAAACCAGTTGATGACAGAGTGACTCATGTCAGAGCACAGGAACCCTCCAAGGAACAAACAGGGGACACATTCTCCACATGTGAGGGATGGGAAAGGGTGGTGTGGCCTTGGTGACAGCTTCCCTCATCCCTGGGAATTCACAGCACGGTTCTATATCAGTTCAAAGTGAAAACTAAGAACAGTAGGAGGGACAGAGCTAGATGGAAGGCTTTGCTTTGGGTGCCCGTATCAGAAGCCAGGATATTGTCCTTGCAGAATATTTACCGTGTACATAATTAAACCCCGAAGTGCCAGCTGAACTGGAAATCATGCAGTGCGGTGCTTCTCCTACTGTCTGAATGACTGTTAGACAGTTAGCTCTGTTTTGACACAAAAATGCAGTCCATCATAGGCCCATTCATCTGTCATCTGTTGCCTGCTTGTCTCTTTTCCTATTTAGTTGTGTACAAGATGAAATGTTTTCCTCCTGCTGCTTGTCTGGTTTTTTTTACACTTCATTTTCTTTGCTGTTTTTTATGTACCCACAATGAAATAGCCACATAGAGTCACACTGCCAGCCATAATCGTGGATTGAAGCTATATTGGCTTAAGAAATAAACAGCCATCTTCATATTTTTCCTTTCTCTTTCTCATTACAAAGCTGAAATGGACATATTAATTAGACTTCAGTGTCTGCCCCCTTCCCTTCACTTTAAATAACCAGTAGGAGAGCAGGGGAAAAGTTACCACTCATTGTTATACATTCATTACTGTGATATATTAAGCAGAGAGCCAAAGTAATGATAGAGTAATGCAGCCAAAGAAAATTACCTGTATTATATTGTCATAGGCGATTGAGACACAGTCAGTTACATGTATACAAACCACAGGAATTGTTTAAAGAGAAAGTAATTACAGGACTAGGGGATGGGGAGTTCTAGATAAATACTCTCATGAATTATTCACTGTAAGACTGTGGAAGGTTTTTTCCTGAAAATAATTGCAAAAGTAGCCACAAATCAGGCTATTTGTTGAGCCGGTCTAAAGTAATGAGTAAGTATGTACATATTTCTGTGCTGGACTGTGCCAGAACTGTCTGACCCACTCTAGCAATGACAGAAGTCTGGACATTTTGTCTATTTTTACTCCTCAGTGCTGAATAAAATAAAATAAGTGTTTATCCAGGAATTTAACCTCTATGTGACCCTCTTGATCTGCAAGGACAAACAATTCCCAAACCGTGAAATATTGTCTTCAGCCCTCTTGGGGTGTTTTTATATACCACATTACAGCTCCTGAACACTGCTTCTTCTTATGAAACTTTCTCCTTTTCATCCAGTGAAAATGACGACAAAACTTTTGAGATTCTCATGCAGAGCACTCATGATTCATCATGAGTCATGATGCCTTAATTTTGGAGTACCCTAAACACGAAGGTTAAACTCATCTTTCATTTCTTTAAGGAAACAGCTGAGACTGGATTCGCAAGTAATTTTAGGCATCAGAAGATTCAAGAAAATGTTTAACAGGATTTTTAAATGTTCCTGATGTGGTTAGGCACAGTATTCCTATCACAGACAAATAAAAATTGGGCACCTGATTTAAAACCATCCTCTAGTTCATCCTGTCGTCAATCGAACTAGACAAAAATTCAGTCCATCAGATGACAGGTGAGAACAACATTTGTGTTTCTCCAATAACTGGGGATGCCCATGTTTCTCTGAGGTTAAGTGGGATGAATCCCACTTTGGTGGCCAGCTCCTTTGGGAAAATCTGGCACTCAGCCACACTCTGTCCATAGCAGCTCTTAAGCAACGGTGCCTCTGCCCAGCTGCAAACCAGCCCCACGCACTCATCCTGCACTACCACACATCACCCTGTGTGGGATCAGTTTTGGAAGGAAACAGGAAACATCCAGCAGATGTGCGTTGTGGGATGTCCTTCCTTTAAAAAACACTCAGTGTAGTTCCTGTGCCTCCAGGGCCCCGGTGCAGCTGCAGCAGTGTCTGTCTGCAGCTCTTATCTGGGTTGTGGCTGAAGCCAATCCTGGGGAAAATATTTCTGCACAGCCCATCTTTGGCCATCTCTGGGCACCTCCTGCTCCTGACGGGCCAAGCCAGGCATCCCTTGTGTCATGCTTGTCACACACATAGTCTTTTCCCTCCAGTCTCTCTATCTGCTGGTGAAATTGCCCTTCTGCAAAATAACCAGAGTGTCCTGTGAGCAAAACCAAACTCAGTAAAAAGAGAAGTAATTAGGATTGGGCACGAGCAGCTCCTGCAAGGGTTGTGCTATGGGCACTGATTTTCTGGACGAAGTCTGTGTATAAAGATGAAGATTCTGTCTTTTAGAGATACTCTAACGCAAGGTTCATCAAAGCTTGAAAAGCCACTATATTGCTACCAAGATTTATCAGACTGCATGCCCAAGTCCCACTGCCTCTCACCCAGATTCCAAGCTACCTGAGGAATTATTAGTTTAAAAGCTTCTTTAGATCTTGTCAGCTGCATCTAGTTCACCATGCATGTAGATAAGGTTCACAGGTCCTGACAAAGTAGATGGGATCTGCCTCCAGGTTTTCCTGTGCCATTTTAATAATGCAAATTTTTAATGGTTGTAACGAGGGTTGGTCAGGGGATTTTTTTGCTATTAAATATATTGAACTAAAAATTATCAGAAATTTTTTTTTTAATTTTTGTAACAAAACGTGCAACTTAACATTACTTAAGAAATTTTCAGTTAAGAAATAGGGTCAATACCACAGCTACATAAGAGATAGAGCAGTCAAAATCAAATCAAAATATTTTAAAATTATTGAAGCGAAGTATTTTTTCTCACCTGAACTAGTTTTTGTGTATGAGGAGGTTTTCTTGCTATGAACGTTTTCAAGATATTGATTTCTCTATTTTTGCTTAAGTTAGGAAAAAATCTGAAATTTTAATAAAAATTATGGGATTTGAAGAGTTTCCCATGCAAATGATTAAAGATAAAACACTATGAGTAGATCAGTTCTGGTGTTTTATGTTTACTAAAGATACTTAACTAAACAGTAAAAACACAAATCTGTGGCTTTGTGAGAGAGCAACAAGCTTTTAACTTTCACAGATTATGAAAAAGAAAAAAAAAATAAAAGGGAGAGGAGGACCTCTCTAGGCTTTGTCTTACAGCCCAATTCAAAAGATAAAACAAGTGTTCTGCGAAGGGCTCTGTGTTCATTGCAGTGTTAACTCGTTAGAGGTGAGGTGTGGTGGCTGAATCATTCCCCACAGCCTCCACAGAGAGACGGCAACTGCTCACTCTGCCATTTCACTGACGGAACAGACATGCAACATTTGAGTCTGAGCTTCTACTAATGCAGAGCAGGGCAGCTCTGCTCCACTTCGGGATGCTGAGCCTCACTGCTGGTCGTCTCCTTTTACCACCCCACTCCTCCTCCTGCCCGGCCCATTCAGCCACGTTGGGTTATCCTGCACACGTTTCTACCATTACTGAGACCCAATGTCCTGATGGTCCCTGTCCTCCTGGGCCCTTGGTACCCCATAAGGGCTGTCTGGACAGTCGTAAAGATGCTGATCTGAAGCAAACTGGTATGGTCCCGCTTCTGCTGCTCCTGACTGCTGACCTGTCACAGGATCTGAGCTTCTTAAGCACTATTCCATTAGGGAGGCTGGAAATGCAGGCTCACCTTCTTGTTTCTTTCCCAGTTTCTGGTATTAGAAACATCACTTTACCAGGGTTCTCCTGACACTTCCCTTTATAAGTCTTTATTTCAACTTTTACTCGCTTCAACTGCACAGATGTTTCCCAAGTGGGATTTTTATCTCAGAATAAGCATATGCATTTTTAAAGTTTTAACAAAAATGGTTGAAACATTCCCCAAAATGCGACAAGGGGAAGAGACAGCACTGTTTTGCCATGACAGCAAGTAGGTAAAGTTTTATTTTAGAAACTGTAGTGTCCCCATCCTTTAGAGGATGGACATATTATTTGGTAGAGGTGGCCCTTCCCCCTTCTAGTGTTGCTATGGAAAACTGCTTTTACTTGGCAAGGTTGAGCATTTGGAACATTTTATTTGTGCTCATTACAGCCTTGTTAGAGCTTGGCTGCTAAATGTTTGAGAGAGTTGTAGGGGCCAGCTTGGCTCTGCAAGCAAGTTAAGGAAAACCTGGGCGGGCTTCCTCCAGGGCAAGGAGAGGCTGAGCAGTGCTCCAGGTAGATGGACAGGAAAGCAGAGGGCTGGAATCCTGGTTTTCCTGCCTTTCCAGCATGGACATTCCTCCAGCAGGGCGAAGGAAACAGCAGTGTGACACAGTGCACTGGTGAGAGAGGAGTTCATAGCTTTAGAGGGAATAAAAGACAGAGGAGTCTGAAAGCCAGAGAGGGGAGGGAAGTGAGGAAAGAAAAGTGGAGAGAAGCCTCCCTGGCCCTCTTCTATCTAGCAAGTATGCTGCTGTCTTTCCTAAATTCATTATGATTTTCTTAAGGTTGTAGAGGAAGAGTTCCAAAATAGCATAAGGTAGGGTCAAACACTTGCTTCAGGATAACAGTAATATCAGAAAACATATGCTGTGTTGTGTTATCACCAATTAGCAATCGCTTCCACTGTGGCAAATGGTCTCTGAATCACAATACTTCCAGGGTAAGGAATATGTAGAGAGTAATTGTCAGTTAGGTACATCTGAAGTGTTTATGTAAATGCTTATTGTTAATAATAACAACAACAATAACGACAATAGAGAATCCCTTGTTTTGCATGGTTGTGGTTGCTCAGAACAGCTGTTTTAATGAGACATCTGCCAGTGAGACAATTTAGCCTGAGGATAATGAATAACTGTTACTTAACTGAGACAGTATTAGCATAAACTCTGCTTAATGGGGACACATTTGGCCAGTGAGTAGTGATTTCTTGGTACTTATCTAGGTGTTTAATAGTGAAAATTATGAGCTTGTGGCAAAAATAAATGAACAAATGAATAGTCATATAGTATATACTGTGATTTTTCTGGTTGCGTTAGTTTGAAATACCTTAAAGGGATCTTGTCAGAAAGTGAATCATTCAAAACTTAGGGAACCTTTCTGGTCGGTGCTTGGAAATACTGAAACACTGATGATCACTTAAAATCTTGGTCTTTGTCTTTTACTACAGAAATTATTAAAATATGAAGACACAGTCATTTGTATCCCTATTTTATGGCATTATCTTCTCTCATCTGAACCTTTCCATATATCTGTTATTCAGGTATATGTGCATATGCATGTTTAACACACCTTACTCTGGATTGTTTCAAAGCTGGGTAAACCAAACATACAGAATGGCATTTCAGGTAGAGGATTCTGTTCTGACAGACTCTGCTCAGCAGAATTCCCAGATTTTTCTAGTTCCTATATAAACGTGTTTCAGAGTGCCAAGAAAACTGCATCAAAACTTTATGCTGTAATGTACAAGCACAGTGGTATGTTGTGATCAAAGCTATAGCCACAGTTTTTTGTAGACTACTGATTGTCCATGTAAGAAGTAAAAGCTTGCTTGTAAGTGACAATGTCATTTGCTTTTAAAGGAGATGGACTCTGTGTGCGTGTTGCCTGTTATCCCCTGGCTATAAAAAAAAAGTGCTAGCAAAGACTATGTACTTTATGAAATAAACTTGAATAATGAGGTTAAATGAGAGACCAGTGCAGTGTGATTCAATTTATTTGGCCAGACCTATGAAAGAAATGAATATGAACCATAGGACCTTTGAACACTGTGAAAAGTTATCTACTATTTCTCTTGAGGAAACTAAATGAATCGTTTCTCAGATAGTGTAAGAGAGATTATTACCATATTAGTGAAAGAATTTACCAGATATAGAAGAATTCCAGACAGTCCTTCCTCTCATATTTACAGCTGTCTTTCCCTGCATATAAAAAATGCAGCTCCTGTCATGTGGTGACTCTAAAGGTAGAAGAGAATCCTTGGGATCTGGAAGATGGAGAAGAACTTCAGTCACTTTTAAGTGACTGATGTCTGGGGCTCTCCAGAGAAATACATACCATTTGGTGGGCAATCATGATACCTGCCTTCATTCTGGAACCCAGAAATTATGAAATTCCCATCTGGGAAATACAAAGAAAAATTAACAATTATTTTGAATGCACTGAAATATCTTGTTTCATTATAATTTCAATGAGGCCCACAGAAAGCTTGTTGAGGGGGGACACTTTTTACAAAGGCAGGTAGTGGCAGGACACAGGGTAATGGTTTTAAATTGAAAGAGGGATGATTTAGATTAGATATAAGGAAGAAATTCTTCCCGGAGAGGGTGGTGAGGCACTGGAACAGGTTGCCCAGAGAAGCTGTGGATGCCCCATCCCTGGAAGTGTTCAAGGCCAGGCTGGATGAGGCTTTGAGCAACCTGGTCCAATGGAGGGTGGCCCTGCCCATGGCAGTGGGGTTGGAACTAGATGGTCTTTAAGGTCCCTTCCAACCCAAACCATTCTGTGATTATATTATTTGATATATTGATATAGCAACATATATGTACCATTCCTACAGTGGGTCTAAGCGTTAGAAATATCTGGTGAGAATCATTCGTAATAAAGACTCATGTATGTTTGAGCAAGACAGGTAGACTCCCTTTTAAGCAGGAATTTTAGGCTGTGATTCATTTGACCTATTTCAGACACCTACACTAAGATGAGATGAATCTGGAGAAGTGAATCATACCCGTCGTGTCTATATTGCTCTGGACGCTTGTTGCAACTGCAGCACGGTTTCTGGGGGCTGCTCTAATTTCCTCATTAAAGCACTCCCAGTAAGGTGCTCCAACAAATAACAAGAGCCACCTTCGGAGATGGCTAGCATAGCTATGTTGCTTAGAAAAGGGAAGGTCTTGCCACTGAAGGCTTTTCTGACAGCAGCCCTAAACTCAGTTACATTGGCAGTTTGGTGGGACAGCAATACTGATTTTGGAAAGTGAGACAAGCCCTGTAGTCAAAAGACTTCTTTTACAAGGACAAGCCTTTCCTGTGTACACTTAGGGTCCATCATGAGTAGGAAATTACTACTCCTTTCAGCACCTGAGGTAGGCCTGAGGAAGTCTTGAAAGCTGCAGGAAGGACACGCTTTTATCTGAATGAATGTAGGTGACTCCTGTTTGCCCAAGAGTCGAGGTCAGCACTCACAGGGGATCATCTCCCCACTCCATAGCACTCCTCCTCCCATCAAACATTTGTGTGAGTGAGCTGGGGCATCATTCTTTGGTGTCTGATCACCCCTGCAATGAACCAAGGCAGTCTGCTTTTAACTCCACCTTGCATTGTGCTCATCTGGCATGGGAAATGCCTGGCTTGGGAAAAATTGCAGAACAGTTCAGATTGGAAGGGATCTCAGTGCGTCATCTGGTGCAATCCTCTTGCTCTCAAGTGAATTTAAATTTAAATTGTTTCTCAAGGCCTTGCCCAGTCAAATTTTCACTATATCTGGGGAGGCAGATATGAAGCAACAGCTCTGTTCCACATAGAGACTGCAAACTTTGTTCACCATTATGCAGCCAGAGGTTAATTTCAAGTAAAGGGCTGCTTCATGGCCTGGTGCAAAATCACAGCTGAAATACTCTAACCTACCTTTAGCAGGTTACAAAGCACCAGCAAAATGATATACAGCTAAAAGGTCCAAGGACAAATGAAGAGAAGGTGTTGCCCTGTGTAGAGAAAGCACTAGGGGAACTTGCACAATACAGCTATTTGGGGAACTGGCACCAAGCTGAACTCACTTCCTCCAACTTCACAGACTTACTCTTGGCCACATATCTAAACCAGTTGGCTCAACAGGATTCCAGAAACAGCCACATTGATGCAACAGAGAAATAAATTGCCCCTAATATGTGGAAAGCAATGGGTGTGCAGTCTCTGAGAAGAAGGAATTTTGTGAGCAAGAGGCTGAATTTGTCTTGGAAAACTCGGATACCAACAAATGCAGGTGATTATGCCTGCACTAATTATACACAAAGGCTTGAGCACAAAGCTATATCCAGACCACGTGAATGTTTTGTTATGGCTTGAGGACTTTTTGGACAGCTTTGAATTTTCTGCTGGAATTTAAAACTAGTGGTATGGTTGGCTGTCTCAAAGGACAGCAAGTCAAACATAAGTTGTCAGGGTTAGTATGAAATGTATTAGCTTTAGTTATTTTAAGAACTAACTAAAACACTTCATTTTATTGTTTCCTCTTTCAGCTAACCCCCTCCCTCTTCCATCCCCCCAACCCCCGCAGATCCTCTGCACTCTTCAGAAATATTGAGAACTATTTTCATCCAGTATGTGACTGTTCCTTTGTCATGTCCTAAGGCACGTGTGTTTGAATCAGAGGGTTCATACTAATGCTTTTCACTGTCCTTGCTCTTGGGGAGACAGCAAATTTTTGTGTGTGCTTGTGTACATGAGGACTCTACAAGGGGGGCTGTGTTCTCAGAACTGAACTTCCACCTGTAAACCTCTTGCTCCAGTCATAGAAAGATCACACAGGTGGTGAAACTGCTTCAGCCCTCCCATCCTCTGGCTGATATAAGGCTCATGTACTTTGACCACAGACACTATTGAAGTCCGCTAATGGTCTGCTTTGATTATATTCTTTTTCACCCAGAGAAGAAATTACCAGAAATTTGTACTTTCTCTGTGACTCTTCCCACCTGAGGTCTCCCCAGACCCAGAAGGACATTCATACTGAGGAATTAAGACCAGCCCTTCATCCTCACTTTTTTTTTTGCCTGATATAGCTCTATGCACTCTCCTAAAGAGCTGTAAGATCCCCTACTGGGGTGCACTGTGGGATTATTTGTGCAGTTGTTAACAAAATGGGGTTCTGCTCTAGGGGTGGGGTTCTCAAGCGTGCTCATATTACTGCTAAAAACAGTAAGAAAATTCGTCTGGGGGTGCCTTAGAGGAGCTCTCTTTTGACACCTCCATTTATGAGTAGAAGAGCTTCCTTTTCTAGATGCACACACCATTTTGGGGAGCATTTTCTCTTTCTTTTGTTCTTTTGCCCCCTCTGATTGAAGTAACCTTTCCACAATGTGTGTACTCTGTAAGTCAACAATCCTTCCTCTGCTGCAAGAGCTCGATTCATTGCTTAAGGGAAGAATAAAAAAGAAACACACATTGGATCAAAAAGGAACAAGACTGCAGTCTGAGAGAAACCTGCCCTTGGCATTTCCTCTTGCCCTGCTCCCACAGGCAAGCAAGACTATTGGGACCCTCTGTCAGTCTTATGGATATACATTTCATCTGAAGTAAATGTTACCCTCATCCACAGATGCCATAAAGAAAAATGTCGGTCTTCTCAAGTTTAAAGGAGTGATCTCAATTGTGGAAAGGGCAGTGGCAAGTTTGGGGAGGCTTTGCTTGACCTCTCTTGATCTGGACTTCACTGATAAATTCACACAAAGGGGTCCAACAAAGAATCCAATTATAAAGCCATTAAGAATGCTGAACCCGACAGTACCCATGACTGGCCAAATGTGTATGCCCTGACTGTGTGAACCAGGGGAGCTCCTGCTTATGTTCGCTGCGGGTAAACGTAAAACAAGATTTTGGGGACTTCAGCTTCTACTTGGGCCAACACGTAGTTTCTGGCAAGAGTTGTGGCCATTGTGCAATTAGTCCATCAAACAAAGGAATCCATTTTGGGGATGAGTTTTATGTCAACAAATTATAGCACCAATATATATTTTATTTAACATTGCTTCATCATTTTTTCACATGCTATACATTGTCACTACAGAGCGTTTCATGGTAATAGCAGAGCAGAATTGAATACACAGTGCTCCTTCTCCAGCAAGTCAGACTCCATCTATCTGAAGTAAAGAAAAACCTGTGTAAACTACCAGAGACAGAGAACTTTAACACACATATGTTCGTCTTTAGTTCTGACCACTGTTCAGCAAAGAGTGTAGACAACATACTAGAAAATATGTGAGGTTATTGAAAGTTACATTTTAGCCCATTCACTATTTATATGCAAAAGCAAATTTCTGACAGGACCCCTCACACCAAAGTTTACTGTTTTAAAAATATTTTCAATCCTAACCATTTATTTTTAGCTCTTTTTTTTACTCAAAGGCGTGACTTCTGGCAAGTAAACATAATAAAATGTTCTCCTGAATCTTCTTGACTACCCTAATGTGGACATTAGTGACCCAGAATTCCTCAGACCTGGGGTGCCTGACACCCTTAAGATTTTTCAGGAAGAGCAAGAGAGACTTGGAGACTAATGAGGGCTCTGAAAACCTTCTCTTGACTCTCTCTCCCCAGCAGAAACTAAGGAAAGAAAAACTTCACAGCAACTATCTCTGCCTTTCTTCTACCATCTCACGGGTCACCATTATATGGGAAGGCCCTTCTGTTCTAAAGGCAAGTATCTCTGAAAGGCAAAATACTGCAGAAATTCCAAATTTTAATGGACAAGATGCCATATTCCTCTGTCTTAGTAACATGGTTCTAAAATCCCATAAAGGTTACGTGATCTCTCCAAAGCTCTATGTCAGAGTGGCCAGGACTCCAGTTACGTACCAGGTACCCCTACTTCTCTGTGTGTGATAATCTCACCACTGGAGCTTGCAGGCTGGCAGAAGAATTTCCAAGGAGTCCCACCTGGAGGTGAACTGTCGCATTCAGGATGTGAAAGAAACCGGCTTACACTGAACCTGGGGAAGCATGTTTGGTTGATGGTTGTCCTCTGTTAAGAAACAAAAGATGCAATAAGCAAGAGATATACCCCCACACTTCCACTGCACAGGAACAGAAAAGGCAGCTCTGCTTGCCAAAGATGCTTACAGAAGCAACAGAGGCTTGCTGGCATCCAGGGAGATGTTTAATGTAGTATCATCATCATTATCCTGGGGCAGGAGTGCAGTGGGAACTGTCAGCAAGATCTCTCCACAGGTAGAGGGATCAGTGCATGAAAACAAATGGTAGTGCTCAAGAATGTCAGATTTCATTTGGAAAGCAATTTTATTGTGTGGTTTCCAAGATGTTATTACTATTCCAGCTAGAAGAAAAATATTCTAAATTGATAGCATCCTTTTAATCCCATATCTTAATTGGTTGAGAGGAGGATCTGCCAGTGCAGAGAGGAGCAACAGGCTTTTAGAGTAATAATAAAATTACCTGGCCCTACTGTGCTTTTCATCAGTAGATCTTAAAACACTTTACAAGAGGAAGTCAACTTCACTGTTTCTGTTTTATAGAAATAGTTCATGCAGTTGATATTACACTCTTCTTCTATGCCTTCATACACTAGGAAAGGGTTTTGTAATGGAACAAACTGCCTTTTGTAATAGGTAAATCACAGTATTTAATTAAGCTAGCAATGGGATGATACTCATCAGCAGTTTTAAAATATCCCTGACTCCACACCTTTGAGAATAACCCTTTTATAGTTAAATAAGAATACACAAAACATAAGATTTGCATGGGCGCTTTATCCTCTCTTTTATTTCCAAAATGACCATTAAAGCCTTTCCTCCTGGACAAGGAAGAATAAATACTTTCTATGCAGAATGTGTAAAATTTCAGTGAAGTGGCAGAATTATCGAATGGCTAATTTAGGGATGCACATATCCAGAGCAAAGAGGTGACAGATCTTTATATTAGCTGAAGTTGTATTTCCTGAATTCCTCTTCAGAAGCACGGTGTGTGTTTTGATCACAGCACTTCACTTCTCTGAATCTCTGATTCTGTTGGGGCAATGTTCTGTTAAAAGTCAATGAACTGTTAGAAGCCTGAAATTTTCAAACACAGAAAAGCACCTTGTTGCTAGTATTTCAAGTATTATTCTCATTTGAGAACGTAGGCTTCATATTGTACCTGCACATGATACTGTACAGCATGTGTGTGCACTCAGAGAATTTACTGAACCTGGGGTTGATGTCTTGGCTTTCAGAGAGTACATTTACAAGGGATATCTGGTATCTTGAATAGGTATTTCTCCTTCTGTAGGATGGCAGCAGCTTTCTCTTTCAGTTCATAGTTGTTCAACATGAAATAAACCAGAACTAAAACCCAAACCAGATACCTTCAGAAATCATCTCTGCTTTATTGTGAAACACTCTCCCTTGACATTTCTAACATGTAAATCTTGGTAAAAAGAAATGTATACTTTTAAGATGTATTATCTTAATAAGATGTATAGTTTTATGTAAACCGTAGGTAAAAGCATACTGAAAGTGATCTCACAAGTAGTCACAGCCTCATCCACTGTTCTGCTGAGCAGGCTTTCCAAACACAGCACCTCATCTTGTGTTCTTTCCTTAATCCCCAGGGTTAATTCATTAAAACAGAAAAAGAAAGAGTTTGCTTCCTTAATTCATAATGTTATTAAATAATGCATTTTTTAAAATCTAAATTTAGTTTTATCCTCTTCTGAATGCACTGTTTCTCCCGTGCTCTGAGACCTGTTGTCTCAGAGCATGATTTGCTCCACTGGAGTGGTAGGATTTCATACAGACGTACCCATGCTGGCTTTGGACTATACCTCTCCAATACCTATGGAAGTACAGAACTCAGCCCAGAATAAATGTGTGAGCATGTGGTATCTCAGACCAGTGTTACTACCTTCTCTGTGCTTAGTGCTACTAAGTTTACATTGCTACGCTAATGGAAGTTTCAGTGGGTCTGTATAAGCTGCAGCTAGAGCTATGACAATGGTTTAGCAAACCCTCTTTTTTATTTTTTTCTCAGAACTTGTTTTCATCCAGATACTTAATTTTCCTTGATCAGGCTTTTATTTAATTATTTTCACCCGTAATACTGGGGCAGAAACAGAGCACTACAAATCCATATGATGTATCTTCCAGAAAAGCATGTTCTGTAATTGCTGGTTCCACGGCACCTTGGTGATTTCCTACGCAAGCCTGTTAGTCATCAGTGATGCTGCTGGGGAAGCAGCTCCAGCAGTGGGTGGGACAGTAGTAATAAAGAAGGATGGGCCAAGGAGGGCTGCTTGGGCATTGAGGTAGCGTTCATATTCCTCTACCGTATCTGCTAAGTTAATGCCAGGAAACTAATTCCTTTGGCATGGACAGCAACCTTCCAAATCTCAGGAGCGCACGCAGAAGCTGTTCCACCTGTGCCTGCCAGCCCTGAGAAATGTGTGATAGTGGTATGGGATCACGAGTCCAGGGTGAGAAAGCGCAGGGATGTATCATTCATTACCACCACCCACAGCATGCCTGCAGATGTGGGACCTGAGAACAGAGTGCTAGCATGGAGGATGTCAGGATGCAGAAGCGTGGTAGGCTGCTGTATGTTGGCAAGCACGAGATTGCCTAACCCATGGTTAGCATGTGGTGTGGGCAGGTTTTAATAGCAAAGTTCAGACCGTGTTGTGCTAATTAAAGAGGTTGTCCTAGTTGCTAAGGAAATGAATGCTTTCTGTATCACTGCTTCTACCCCAACAAGGCATGTTCTCAGCTGTCCCTCTGGTCGTGTTTGCCAGAAAGAGGGGTCAGGGCTTGACATTGTTGCTTCTGCGATTACAGTGCTCCTGTGACCTGATTTTCAGGCCAAGAGCCATAGGTGGAAGGGATGCCAGGAAAAAGTGGTTTCAAACACTCCTCTATTGGATACCTGTCTAGTGACAAGCTCCTTTTAAAACTAGTGCTTTCAGGGTATATTGCTTTTTAAGCCCCGTTCTGCTTCTTTTGGGAATGATGCAATCCAGACTAGGAGATTTGTATGCTTTAAAATTGGTCTAACTGTCAGCTTTTCTGTAAGGCAGAGGATGACTGAGTGTTGGAGCCAGTCCTAGAATGAAGGAGATGTAATGGTTTGAATTTTTTATTAGTAAAGAAGCTGGCTACCACCAGACAGGCATCTTGCTTAGCTTAGTCTCATGAGAAAGCATTCTCTGATCCGTTATTCCTCTACCGCAATACATACTGTGCATAGGCAGCTGCTGGAAACATAAGGATGCGTCAACATCAACAGGACTGAAAAATGCATATTATGAAGTTCATGCGTAAGTGAAAAACTGTCTTCATGGGGTGGTCCACTGCTGGCTGCTAGTCCCACAGCAACTCTGTCATTCTTCATTCTCAGACACAGCTTGAAACTTAAATGATTGTGCACAGCGTCTTCAAAGCATCTTTTTTTCTATCCCCTCTGCATCCTCCATGGAATCCCTGTCACCAGCACTTCAAATCTTTCTCCTCTGTCACTCTCTGGGGCAATGGTTGTCTGGCTGTAGCTTTTACGCTGAGATCCCAGAACCATGATCCTCTTGTGTCATGGAGATGGGCGACAATAATAAAACTCTCATTAGGAGAAAATTGTTTCTGTCTTTGGGAGACAATAGAGCTCTATATTAATCTCCAGTTTCCAGTATGCTGGACCACAGTATTTTTTAGTTCCTATGCTTTTATTTCCTGAAGTAGTATTCCTCCAGCTGTCCATTACACTGGAACATGTTCCCTTTGCTTCATCGGCTCCCCTCCTACCTCAATGCTGCAGCATCTGGAATCACCCCTCCCTACCAGCTGGTTTGTTGCTGCATTCTCCAAGGGATAAGTTGCCATTTTACAAAGATCCTTGAAGTCACAGAGTTCCACTTCCAACTTACTTTCTGTGAGGACTCCAACCCCAATGTGAATTTCTTTTTCTCTTAAAAATGCTCTCTCTGCAATTTTATCTGGTCTAATTTTGCATTGCAACCTCTGCAATACCCTTTTGTTAATTCACATGTTTCATCTGCATTGCATTCTGCAGAAAGGGGCTCTGAAACCCTCATAAAACAAAAATCTTCAGCTGAACTTCAAATTGAATCTGACAAATGAGCAGGATCCTGTTGCTGCCCCAGACTCATAAGAGAGACTGGGACCTGCTGCCTGATGGATCTTTTAGATTCTGAGTATTTGGAAGAAAGTTCTGAGAGAAGGAAAGCCAGCAACAGCAGAGCCTGAGTTCTTGCCCTGAGTTACTTTGCTTTGGTGTTTTAACTGCTGATTGGTTGGAGATTTTTCCAAACAATCTTTCTGTTAATAAAGCTGGAAGAAGAAAGGCTGAGACTTTGGTGCTATGATGAAGGCAGCATTTTCATTTGCATTTTGGTAAGGGCTTCATCAGTTTAGAGGGAGGGACAAAAGCAGCTGCAAACATTCTCAGTGCCTGTGTGGGAAGAATTAGGTATTATTAATCTCGGTGGTCAGCGTTCATCAGAAGCTCATCCTGTCTGACAGAGTCTTTGTCTGTGATGAAGCCTAGTGCTTCAGTCCTTGCCAAATATCAAACCAAGATAAACAGACATCTCTAAAGACCTTTACTTGCATATAAAATGTACCAGCCATTTAAAAATCTCTCAGAACAATCTGCTTGGATAAGATGTTAATGCATTTATTGGAGATGCTGACATTTAATAGAGGAATTCACTTTCAGCATGATCCATATTGGATAGTAAAAGGGAGCAGGAGTCCTTGAAAGATGCAAACAACTCAGAAAGTTAGGGATCGTTCTCTACACTGTATTTATAAATCAGATATATCAATTCTTGCTTAAATTCTAAGTTCATTTGTACTCAAATTGGATATTCATAAAATGTTCTCTCCTTTTTATAAGAAGTCAGATCAGGGATAGGCTCCTCCCTCTTATCTTCACTTTTGCTGTGGAATGTAGCATTTGGAGACTGACCAACCACACCACTTCAGTGCACAAGGTCAGAGGGGGCAAGAGCCAACATAGCTGTTTTGTCATTCCTATTTAACGTCTATAGCATTATAATTATTTTGCTCATTGATGTTCCACTGCCTGTCATCGCATTCACTGGTCTGTCTATTCAAGTTGGTTACTTGATGGGACAGTTGGGCTCAATAGTTAATTACTTGTCAAATTAATCACTACTTCCACTTGTGAGACACATCTTTAGTGGTATAGAAAGTGTACAGCGTTTCCAGGGAAGAGCTTACACAATTAGCTGAAGGTATTTTGAATGCTCCACCAGTTGGATGAGATTTGTTGAGCTAGCCATTCAGTGCACTGGGAAATCTGTGGGCTGCAATTCGGAGGATGTTTTTAGTCTTCCCTGCCTCATCTCTATGATCTTCTCCCTGACTTCTTTTTAATTACCTCCTTTCATTTCCTGAAACAGCAAAGTCTCTTTTTCCTTCATCCTTATTTTTGCGTAGGTCTCTGTCCACCTTCACCTTTTACTTCACCATGTTGCAATCTCTTCTCCCTGCCATACCCCTACCTACCCCCACCCCCATTTTTTTCCCCCCATCATGTTCTTAATGCTTATCTTTATTTACTTCCTTTAGGGAACTTGCATTCAAAGAATATCTTGCTCAAACACTCCCAAACCCCTCTGGAAGCCAGTTATCTGTCAGTGTTCCTAATCCTCCAGCAACCTGTCCCTGCGTATGGCTGCAGCACTGCCTTCTTGTCATAGCTCTAGAGGAAGGAGCAACAGTGACTCTTGTCCTGTAGCCATCCTTCTTTCCCTCCCATGTGCTCCTTCTCAACCAGCATTACTGAACATTCTGGACGACCCATGAAAAAGTCATTAGACTAGCAGTTTTAGGTTTTCCATCATGCCATTACCACCAGCATCTGAGGAGTTGAGTTCTGAGTTATGCATGTACATTAAGATTATGTAATGTTCTAATCAGGTTGTGTCTTTTTGCTAAAGATCCTCTTATGGGCATTCCCTATGCTTTTTATAGAATAGCAGTGCAAAAAAGAGGTTGTTAATTTTCAGTGCCTGCAACAGTACGAGCATTTAAATATATATATTCCCAAATGAGAAACTGCATTAAGAGTGAGTTAAAGCTTTTAGTCTGTAAATCCTGCCAATGCAAGCCATTAAGGGAAAAAGGGGGAAAAAATAAACCACGACAAGTAGCGAGGTTCTTCAGTGCCTTGTCTGTGCTCCACACAGTTGTTCTTTATTCAGACTACCTTTTACCCCCTCCCACTGCCCAGGTGTTTTCATTTGCACCCATGAATTACTGCTTTAACAAATCAAGGGAATCTGAAAACATATGAACTGAGCAAATCACAATTTTAGAAAAGAGGTTCTTATAACTACAGAAGTACAGAAGCCAAGTTGATTTATTTTTTTCCCCTCTGAAGAGAACGTGTCAAACCAAAAAACAAGCCGTGTATCACATACAAATTACTACTTAAGAGCTTATTTCCCAAAGCAATGTTTTAATAACATCAATAGTAGACTCCACCTAAGTAGTTCCTCCTTACTACTGCTTCTTTTGTTTCCCTCTGAAACAATTACTTGTGTGATAATCAGTTCAGACTGTTTAATTCTTTTTTTCAAATCAAGGCACTGGTAATCATAGGGGAACAGAGCAGATTCCTGCTAAAATCAGTGGAGACATTCAGTGCCTGACGAGACATACCTCAAATGCATTTTTAGTGGAGACATTGCAATTTCAGGAGAGAATTCTGCATCACTTGTTCACAGTGAAACCCTTACTTTGTGTGCACGAGAATGTGAGATAATGTTTTAAATAATTTATGGATCTGTCTACTTGTGGTGCAGGGGGGGAAGTTTTTTTGACTATTGCTTTTAGAAAGATGGCAAGTATGGAATGTGAATAGCACTGTATGAAATTCCTTATCTCTTGCGTAGAACTAATAAGAGTAATAACTTTAGGTAGTGTTTCTTGATATAGAAAAAAGTAAGTCAACTTCTCCTAGAGGGAGGGAGGCTGCAGACCATGTGGAAAGTGTCCAATCTCCAGCATCTCTGAGAGGGAGGGTAGCATGTTGCTGGACACAGAACTGCTGAAAAGGCCTCCCAACCCCAGGACTGGACATCACACTGGACACCCTGTTTGTTCTCTGGGTGGTGGCAGCTGCAGTCACAGCAGCCAGCCTGGTTTTCCATGGCCTTGGCATAAGCAATGCAGCCTGCTGGACCACAGCTATTTTGCTGTCATAGACCACAGCTTACCTGTTCCACACCTGGGACTGGTCTGCTGCAAAGGTTTACCTGTTCCTACAAAAGCCCTCTTGGTTTCTCTGGGAAAACTGACAGCATGCAGTGTTCAGCATGTCTGCATAGCTTTTTCAGAGCTGTGGTCTCAGCACCCATAGCTTTTGGTGACTCACCAAGGCTAGAGATGGGATCTCCAATCTTGTCCCAGAGAGTCTCAGACCTCCAGTGAGCCACAGTACTTGCAACAAATTCTGGAAAATTCCTGAACTGCTGCAGCTTGACATCACAAAAACATGTAAATATAAAGAACCTATTTGAGATAATCTGCAGTGACTGCTAAAATTCACTTGTAATTTCCTCTCCCTCTAAGCCCTGTTTATTTGGACTCATGTTACAGAACATGTGCAGAATCCACCTAATTTCCATTTGTTTGGGGCATAGTTTTTAACATGCAGGCCAATTATAAGCTATGTAATTTTTCTAATTAACAGCCTTAACCAGTCAAAAAGTCGTATGTGCCCACATTTCCACCAGTTACATTCCAGCCTGGTCTACCATTGTGTTTATTTCACCTAAACTTTATAAGTTCATGATGCATCTCTTCGGTTCCTTCCTTTTTGCTCACCACCCCTCCAAGTCCACTCTGAAGTGTTATTTTTGGTGTCTGGTTTGCTTTGACACTGTCATCCCCCAGGTTTAAATAGCCAATGTACTGTTGTGTGGTTCATCAGGAACTAACATCTAGGTCTCAGGAAAGCAATAGGTACTGGAGTCAGAGCTGATAATAGTCTTAGCAGCTACAGGAAGAGGCTAAGGAATTAAGTGTGCGCTCTACCCATCTGCAGAACGGTTTGCTCTACCACCCAGTTTAGCCTTGTCAGGCTGATAACATTGTGCAAGGTCCCCAGGCATTCACCGTGATTGTTCGACTTCAAGTAGTGCTGAGAGTCATCTGGGATCTTGACAGTCCTGTGGGCAGTCTGGTGCTGAAGAATGGATCCTTCAGAAATATGGTAAGGTTTCAGCACTGCCTGCCAACATCTGCCAGCTGAAGGTTTGGTGCTCAGTACCCAGGAGAGACAGATGAATTTTCAAAAGCTGAAGATGCAAATTTTGTTTCTTTTTCCTGTTCAGGTTTGAATTTCAACTGGTGGGGACAGGGTATTTTTAGTATTTTATTTCTTAGTAATTTCTATTAACTACTTGTCCTTTTGCGTTTACTCTTCCCACTTCATCCGATTTTAGCAAATAAACCCATATCTTTCTGTCCCTGGTGAAATGACACACACTTATTGGAAGCATGCATGTTGCTTTCAGACTCCTAGAGGCAGCAGCCTGCTAAGAAGTTGTTGACACATAGTTTTGAGATAACCACCTTCAGTCCCCAGAGAAAGGCATGCCTCAGGGTCTGCAAACACTGAGGTTTAAACTTCTGTTTACAAAAGTAAGGGAAGAAGAGGGTGAGGGTGACAGAGCACTGGAACAGGCTGCCCAGAGAGCTGGTGGAGTCGTCTTCTCTGGAGACTTTCAATAGCTGCCTGGACTTGCTCCTGTGTGACCTACTCTAGGTGATCCTGCTGTGGCAGGGGGCTTGGACTAGATGATCTCTAGAGGACCCTTACAACCCCGACCACTCTGTGAATCTGTGTGAATCTGTGAAGAAGATATCAAAAAAGAAAAGGTATCTATATGTTTGCATCAATATTAATTGGCTTGTACAGAGCTGTGGGGCTACTGACCTTGTTACGTAAACCTGTCAATCAAGGGATGTTAATCAGTCCAAAATATGTTAAGATTCTAAGGTAGAAAGTGTAACTTTCTTACTAGACAGTGCAGAACTGCACAACTACCCTGCGGACAGGCTGGAGACTGGGTCTACTCAAATCTTCTTCAAAGGTTACCTTTGAAGTAGCATGTTATAAAACGATTATCAAAAGAATCATGGTTTGCACCTGATTACTAGTATACACAACAATGGATCTGCTGAGGAAATGGAGCAGATGGGTGGAAATCAAGCAATGACTGCTGTATTGTACAGCACCCAATTTGTCATGCAGATGTCACTTGCATCTAAGCCCTTGCCATGTATATGCTGCTGGCTAGGATTGTCCTCCTGTTCATAAGTATAACAACAAAAACTTCATTAAGACTCCATCTTCTCCATTCTTTTTCTGTAATATCCAGTCTTATACACAAAAACTACATTAATAGAACATGTGTTGCAACACAAGCTGTGGTTACAAACTCAAGTACACAAAATTAGAAAATGACAACTAAATTCTCATATGCAAACAGAATTTAATACCTTTTTTTTTTTTCCAGATTATGATACAAATCCTAATTACATGATTACCAGATGATTTCTACCAGAACCTTACTTTATTTGATGTGCAAAAAGGTTGGGTGCAGATATCATGGCACTCTTTATTATCCTCATCTGTCCCGGCAACATCTGATTTCTTCATCCAGACAATCCTAGATTTCACCCTCTATCCCAACTCCCCATCAAATCCCTTTTGTTCTCTTACTGTCTCTCACAGAAGAAACCATTGTTAATTCCAGTGTAAATCTCTACCTGGGCTTGAGTATATAGGGTTAATCTCTAGAAAACTCAATTTTGCTCCTGCAGTGGTGGATAGAAAAGAAGAAAATAATTTGCTGTCAGGGATCAGCAGATGCAAAGCCTAGTAAAGATTCAAAGAAGAGTGAGCTTTCTTAGCTGCTGTGTTAGACTAGTCAAGGAAGAAGAGGTCTGAGCTCACTTTATGGGTATAAATTCTTTAAGGATGCAGGTCTTCCCTTTCATCAACTCTCTACCAAGCACGTATGGATTTTTAAAGGCTTACGTAAGTAAAATACTACTTTTTTTTTATGCTCACACATTGGTGGCATTGTTCCTTAGCAGAATTCTGAGAGGATTTCTTAATCCATCATTAGTTTTGAGGCCCCAGTTGCTGACCACCCTGTAATATGGGGCACATCACCTCTCAAACTTGTCTCAAATTGTCCTGCAGAAAGAAGACTTGCAACTAGTCCTTCTTTTCCATGAGCTAACTGATAAAAATAATGTAGGGTAATAGTCCTACATTACAGCCTAGTAATTGCTATAGCAAAGCTACCACTCAACTTGGCATAAAGCCTATTCTTAAGGAGCGATTTTTACCTTATCTGAGAGAAGGTGAGGAAATACAGTACCTCCTGATGATCACTTGTTTAGTTATGCTGAGTGGAAGAAGGTAGGAAAAACATTCAAAAAGACATTGGCATCAAGTCTGGTACTGGAAAAATCTCTCAAGTTATTCCTTCTCATTGGAATTGCTGAAATATCAAGCTGGCATAGAAACAATAAGGCAACACACTTGGAAATACTGTCAACACAGGCAAAGGGCACCATGCCCATATAATTTCCAATTCCAGCACTAAGATTTTGTGTGTTGGTTAGAAAAGTGATGTTTAAAATTATTTTCTTTCTCTGTAAATGAAAATTGTTCTTTTAACTGATTTAAACACATGGATTTCATTGGAAACTTCATTTGGTCTGGTCATTTCTTTTAGGTGCTGCAGGAATTGTGAATTCTGACGCCATCCATGGCAGTAAAAGCTTATTCCTTTCCCCGGTACACAATCTGATACAGACTGCAATTTTAAAGTCAGTGGCAATGCCAGTACCTGTGTGGCTGCCAAGCTCAGAAATGCAAGTACACACACAGAGTGTAAAATACCTATTGAATTGGTTGGGCTTTTTTTGTATCTGTTGCTGTATTCCTTCAGTATCACCTTCAGACTTTGAAGGACTCTCCTTTTTCTGGGTCTGGCCTTGTCTGCTTGGCCTCGTCTGCTTGGCCTCTAGTATGTCTGACAGCTTTAGTTTCACCTAAGAATCAATGGAAAAAACCCTATCATGTCAAGATACAGTCTGAATCACAAAATATTGAAGTGTTAAAGTACTTCTCTGAAAAAGAGGTGTTTAATGTTGACAGGTTCATTGGCACTAGTATTAGTCTTGCCTTGTTGCTTGACCTGTAACTTCCCGGTAACTGCTGTTGAGACGGAGGAGGCTTACGTTTTTGTTACTGACAGTTTCATTGCTGAGATGGGGTGACCTTTCCTATTCTTTTGCCAATGTAGCAAGTCCAGATCATAGCTCACAACTTCTCAAATGCCGGCAAGAACATGGAGACTTTCTTTAGCATTGACAGTCTTGGCCAGAGCACTGGATGCAGCCCTGGCAAAGGAACATTTTAGCTTATTCACAGTACACTTCTGAGATACACAATCACTTGTGGCCACAAAACAGTTCATGTTTGTATGCTTGGCTTCAAGCTATGCTCCCTGTTTATATTCGGAAGCATGTACATATATTTCCATTGTGCTTTTGTCTAACAAGGACATGAAAGTGGACTTTCTTCTGCCAATTTTGTTAAACTGCCAGAAAAGGTTCATACTGAGCAGTCTTACTGTTGCAATGGCCAAAAAACAAATAAGCCTGAGTCACTAGATGTGATATGGTTTTATTTTCCTCTCCCTTCAATGAATAGTAGCAGCTAACATTTCTCCTTTCTAAGAGAAATCCTCTACTAAATATTTAAAATAATAGCCCTCATTCAGAAAAAATATGGAAGGTCTAGGATCTGATTGATAATTATGGTAATTTATTTTTGGTCAAAATATTCCTATTTGACTCATTAGGTAGTGATTCTTATAAGTAAGCTTGGGGCAATTCCCTTCCTCCAGTACTGTCGCTCAAACAGTGCCTATTTTTAATTCAGGTGGGTTTTATATAGGTTCTGAAGGCCAGACCATTGATACAAAACTTAAAAATTATTTTAACAAGTCATGCACCAACTTGTAATAGGATCTATGTTTTATCATTAATCTGTCTGTTTTAATTTTGTTTACATTTTATATTTACACTTACTCTTTAGTCCTGTATAGATTTTTTTGGTCAGACTTACAAGAGCTTGAATACAAAATCAGCATAAATGTGATGAAAGCCAGACATGTTACTACTGACATGCTGGCTGCCTAAGGAAGCAATCCAAGCATTCGTATAGCACCCTCCACACATGCCTCACCCAGGAAGTTAGGGGCACTGGGGCTGATGGGTGATGCTGTCCATAAAGGACAGCATTGCTTGGACAGCATGGACCTTGATGGACATCTTAACGTTGTCTACTTATTCATTATTAGGCTTACTGTTGTTGGTTGTCTGAAGAAGCTGTGGGAAGAACTCATTTGTCACAGGTATTCTCTGAGTTCATATAACTGGCATTTATTCCTACTTCTTGGCAGGAACACTCTGTCAGTCTTCCCGCTCTCTTAAAGAAGACACAATTCTTCAACTACTGTAAGGCCAGTTATCCTTCTAATTAGCATCCTGGCTCTGGGGAGGCCTGTATTGGTAACACTTTCAGAAGTTAATGAAGCTATTCTGCAAACAATTAAACCTTCCATGTATAAGACAGGTGCTTCTAATGGAAACAAAAGGTCTTGTTTTGATCAGGTAGAGTATCCTCTTTTCCACCAGCATAGTGAAAAGTGTCCCTAGATGAATTAAAATCTAAATGTGTGGGGCTAAGAGCGGAGGAATGACACATCCTGTGCTTTAATACTTCTAAGAAGAGTAGCAGATATTAATTATGCAAGTCTACAATTTATTTAAGGTTTTTACTACTCTTTTTTAGCATTCATACTGCAGGGCAATAAATGGAGAAGTGTAACAAAAGAAACAGTAACAACAGAGAGACACTATATCCACTATTTGCTTGGGAGGGAGGCGAAGCAGTCAAATGCAAACAATTACTAAAAAAGAACTTCACAAAAGTGTGTGTGTATGTGCGTGTGCATATATACATTTTCCCAGAACACAGACTGGGACATATAGGATAGTTTAGACTGAATACCACTGAAATCAGTGCAGTTGCTCCACTGACTTCAACATACCTTGCTTTAGGCTTAAGAGTATCCGGGTCAGTTTCACCTTCATAGTCAGTGAAGTCTAAAACTATTTTTAAGTTTGTCCAATGCTGTTTTTCTTTCCCAGGAGATGCTGTAAAGGGAACGATACACATTACTTCAGAACTACTGTACATTATCCAGAGTTTCACTGCAAACAGCGTAGATGTGAAGATTTCTTTGTAAAAAGAAAAAAAACCCAAACTTCAAACACAGCACTTGTTACTGGTTTTTGGGATGCAATTATACATTACTAAGAGCTCTGGAAACATTGGTATTGACTTCATGGAGTACGAAATGAAGTCTTTTCTGAGTTCTACAACTTATATTAGCAACATAGTAATCAACTATTTCTAGAAGTAGAAATGCAGGATTGACTTGACCATGGTAGGTCCTAACTTATAGAAGCACTATCAACCTGAAATCAGATTAACTTCATAAAATTAAAGTTGCACATATTTATTCTGCATATCTTCACTAGTTTTTATGGTTTTAAAAGCACTATTCCTTAAAAGAGACCAACCAACCAAAAAACCCTCAACCATTCTCTAAATGACTAAGAAATTTCTGTCAGAGGTATAAAGTAAACAAATAGGAAAGTACCCCTTTCCTTCAAGGGTTTTTTTTGGTTTTTTTTATATAGGGCATAACACTATCTAAAACTCAAGTTTGGGTGTTTGCCATTTTGCATCTAGAAATACAACTGGATTCTGTGAGAAACGCATGTGAAAACCAGAATAAGTTCATGCAGAACAATCAGTTTGTCTGAAATCTATTTTGGCATAAACCAGAAATAATTTGTTTTAATAATTTCATTTACATTCTGAAAATTTTACATTTTCAACATGTTTTGTAGTTATTTAGAAGCATTCAGTTTACCAGGTGGGGTTGGTTTGTTTGTTTGTTTCCAGTTCCTGTAACCCAAACGAATCTGGATCTTGTTCTAACTTTCTTGGGTTTTGTTGATTTGTCTTTGTTTTTGTTACATGCACAGGAAAATCTCAACTAAATTTTTATTTAGTGCCCATTGTGGAGAGCATATGTAACAGACCTTCCACTTTACACTTGAGAATTAGGAATTTATTTTTCCAGAGTAGATTAACTTTCACTCATTTCTTATCTGAAAGACTTTTCCTAACGGCAAAGATGTTAGGCAGCCTGTTCTGCAGTAGTCCTGTATTCATTGCAGTGGCATATGATAACAAGAATCTGAAGGGTTAGGACTTGCTTCAGGCTTTTGGTCTTGCTCTTCATGCTCTGATACTAGTTAACAGTTCTGTAATTTAGCATCCAGAAGTTAAAGGCAGAAATCTATAAACAGGGAGTCACAACCTTCTGTGTTGAAGTGGATCAGTTAACACAATCCAGCCAGTCTGCTAAATCAGATTTGAATTTCTGTTCCCCATGAGAACTTCCTGAATGGTCGATCTTTATGGAAAGTAGCTATTTCATCAATTCCACACAAAAGGAGTTCATGGAGAACTTAGCTTTGTCCATGCATAACCCATGTCTTGAGTGGGACACAGCAGTATCAGCCTCACTAGCTCTTTAAGATGCTGCTTAACCTCAGGAGTGTGTGTGTGTAGGAACGGAGACAGAACACCTCCCTGGTTTCAGGAACACTTCAGCCTCTATTGCAGCTGGCACATAGAGCTATTAGAGCAGTGAAGCACTTTTCAGTCACCTCCTGAACAAAGCATTGTCTTTTTCCTCAGAAAACCTCATAGCGGTCGAATTCAGCTAGAACAATGAAGCAACTGTAAGAATATAAAAAGGACTTCACTGGTAGTAAAATGGGAGATGAACTTCATGCCTGTTTATAAGTCTGAATACTTGTAAGCTTTAAACGTCCCTTTCATGTAAAATGGTTATATTGGAAATAATTTTGTTCTTTTCATCAAAACCCAGATAATCTGTGTTTGGGGCCTTATGAACAGACTTAATCCTACTTCATATAGTGATGTTTTCATGAAGTGAAAGTACCACAACCTGTTTGAAGCTGTGTACCATCACACCTGTATCTCTTGTTCCAATAAGGAAAAAACGAGACCAAACACTCAAAATTTTATACAAGTATAACTTGATCATATAACATTATCTCAAAATTAACATGTTCCTATTAAAAAAGAAAGGTTTGGCTTACATATTTTTTTTTTTTTTTTAATAATAAGACTGTTAAAACTTTGACATTTTCAAGGTTTTGTAACTGTCAGGGTTTGGTTTTTTTTTTAAATATATATACTTGATATTAATGCAGGTTTTGCTGTTTGGGTTTTTTAAATGTAAATAGATATCTCACTCCAGAACCCACGTAGCTTCTGGAGAAAGCTTCCTTCTGGCTGAATGAAATCTCAAGTGCAAATATTTGCATCTAATTTCTTCTACCTGTCCTTGGCATTGCTTGTTTACTCTATGTCCAAAGCAATTGCCACTTCAGGATTTTCAAGGACAAAAGACTGATGGAGTGATTTTATGATGAATATGAAAAGATTACTCACTCATAAACACAATTTCTGGGAAAAAAATAAATCTATCTTCATAGGTAGTCACTCCTCTTGTCCCTGTTAGTTTTTGTAACCTAGCGGTAAACATTCTCGGCTAGAGCCTCTGACAAATGCTGCTCTGGGTGTTGACAACTGTTGTCAATTCTGTGAGTAGGTCACCATCCTGACAGATGCAGAGCGATTTTAAGTAAGACATTTTGTTTCAGTATGAAGTTCCATCATTTGTCACGTATGGTGGAACATTAGATAATCCGAATAATCCATGCTGCTCTTAAAACCTAAGAACTTTCGTGGGGGCTGAAAGTTTCCTGCTCTTATAGCAGATAAGAACCTGTAGAAATTGTTCAGTATTTTGTAGACTCTGACAATTTACTAGCTTTTAAGACATAGCATGAAACTAAAACAAGTGAAACTGCTGAGAATTCCAGGAACAGGCAATAGACAATCTGGTTTTATTAATACTGAAGCCGTATACACAATCCTGTTTCCTCCTCCTCCATGCATCCCCAGCAATTTGTTCATTGTGACTATCACCAAAGCAGTTACAACCCTTCAACAGTGCAAGAAAACATTATTACATGAAGGCTGCTCCTTTAGCTTCATTTAGGACAAAATAAGTCACTTCAGTAGAGCTCATTTCTGACTTTGATTTGCTCATGCAAATAACTAGCACAACAGTGACTGATCTGCTTGTTACCACAGCTTCTCTAGAAAATCATTCATAACAGAATTAAAGTCTTTTTACAGATATGCAGAGGTATTTTTCCCCCAAAATGCTTTCCTAGTTGCCATAAGATGTCAAAATTCACTTATGTGACATCACTGGCATGTTCATGATTTACTTCAGTTCATCTGATACCACTCGACTACAGCACTAGGAAGCGGGAGCTGCTGGCGACAGATCACTAAGCTTGAAGGACCAATGCCTTAATCAAGTCTGGCAAATACTATCATGCCATAAATAACCCGTCCCAGAGTTCCCAATGTTTTGGTACAGCATACTGCAAAACATAATTTCTGCCCACAATAAGGCAACTTCTGAATAAGTTGTAGCATCTAAGCAGTTGATGTAAGGAGAGAAATTAGCAACTGTGTTATTGTTTATAGAGCATTTTTCTCTTAAACTATTCCCTAATCCTTCCGGAAGAAGGGAACAGTAAACCGTGAGGAGTAACCGTAATACTGATACTTCTGATTGTTACATTGTTACACAAAGCACGTGTGTACTTCCCTTCCTCTTCCATTCTATGAATGGGTCGATGTCTGTTTCAAACCGGGCTGTATGCACGTTTGCTCCCCTCCTCTAACGCCTGTCCTCCTTGCACTACTCCCAGCATCTCAGGCACCCTCACACTCACACAGTTTATCGTACGGTCCTCTTAGTCTGCTAATGTATTGCAACAATCCATTTTACACGGCTGATGAAGTGACAGAAAGATGAGTAAAAATAACAAAAGAGCGCGTTGATGGTTGTTCCATGCCCACGGAGGATAAAAACAAAGGTGCACCCATCACCTCGCTCTCAGCCGTTACCAGCACGCCGGGAAACGACACAGGGACGCGCTCCGCCGCATTTACGCGAAAAGACGCGGAATCCCGTTCCGACGCGGCCGGTGCAAAGTTGGGGCTTCCACC
>NW_010237912.1:0-41311 GCF_000690775.1 Eurypyga helias
TGTTGTTTTTTGTTGGGGTTTTTTTCCTCATCAATTTCTCTTGTAGCATTCATTTTCAGCCTCCTCTCTGGCAGGATGCCTGTGTTTCTACTGAGCAGGAGACCACCCAAATTGTGCCATCCTTTCACCTTCATCAAAAGACAGATGCTCCACGTTCAGAATCTTTTTTTTTTTTTTTTTTCCCCCCCATCTTTCTTCATTTGCTATTCAAGGATAATACCCTAGAGGATCATGCAGACATTCTACTTCAGCAACATTCCCTGAACTTGTCTAAGATCTCTGGAACAATGCCTTGAGAAACAGTCACTGATGCTTAATGTGGAACCACTGATGATCCTTCCTTCCAACGCTGGATGTCTGCTCAGTCTTGAAGTTCTACCTTGAGTCCAGGCTGTGCAGGAACACTGTACTGTTATCTACTTTTCCTTTCCAAAACAGTCTTTCCAATCATCTTTGTATCTCCAGCCCTTTCCACAGATTGGTTTGGCTACGTATGATCCCTAACTGTCCTTTTTTGAAAAGCAATTCTGCCTTTAGATGATCCTGAATTTTGGGGGGTGGAGATGGGAGATAGAGGAAAGCCAGCTGTTTTCAAATGAAAATAGGACCATCTGCCTGGTCCCTTCTTTCTATTGTTGCACAGAGAAATCTGTGGGTAACCCAGTTCCTCGGCTAGCAGCTCTCATCTCCCCTCTGGATCTGCAGAGTTTGGGAACTACTACAGAGCCTAGATTCTGACACAGTATGTAAAGTGAGCAGAGGAACTGTCAAAACCAAAACAGATTAAGAACTGCCTTGTTTTGTCAGAAGATGGATCAAAATCTGTATCTTTCTGTGACAGATTCAGACGACAACCAACCAGCGTTCTTCACTGGAAAAAGCAAAACATTCTGCGGCAGAATTTCTGATTAACTCTTCTCCTGTCCAGGGGAGACCTATCTAAATTAATTCTCTTTGACAGGTGAGGTCTGTCCTCATCTTGGCATGGGAGATAAGGTACTCATTACGACACATCTGGGTAAACTTGCACAGTTTTTTAATTACAACAAATGCACTTATCACAAATGTCTTGTAAACTGAGTGTCAACAGTGTTTGGATTGCAGCTGCCTGGCCGTGGGGTTTGATTCACCTGTTTAATAGCTACGATGAAACATTATCCTGCATTCTGTGAGCAGCTTTGCCTTCAACCTATTCTTCTAGTGCCTGTAGTTCATCAGGCGCTCCGCTCAGGCCCTGAAATAAGACTAATGAAACCCACTGCCTTTTCTTTGTCAGCACTTTGGAAAAGATGTTCAGGTCATTGTTCTGGTCCTAGTGACTTGATTGATGGACGACACTTGATGTATGGTGATGTCACCTAGCAAAAGGTATGATTGCATCCTTGTCCTATGTATTAGTTCTGCAGAAGTAGGAAGAGCACTATGCAAATGTGTCCCCTAAAGATACTGTACAGAAAGTGAAAATCTTCCAGCACCCAACTTTGCAGGATATGTCCACACCTTACAGTACAAGGCTATGCCATGCAGAAATACTCTGTCTGACTCTGAATGAACAAAACATGCCTGCACCAAAATGACATACCATTTGTTACCTTATTGCAAGGAAAATGTGAAAAAAAATTTGGCAGAGCACAGACTCATAGCTCTTCTTGAATATCTAGTTTCTGTGGCCTGTGCTGTGAGCAACAGGTTGACTTACTTGGAATTGTGAATCACTTTTGCAATTGTGTTGATTAATTTGCATACACACACAAATGACATGGTAAAAATCTCGTACACTAAAACATCACAGATTAAGTCACTGCCATGTGCATTTTTTCTGAAAGTGTTGTGTAAGGAAGGGGAGACGGCAGGGTTTATACTTGCACAACTGGCTGAAAGCTGTATACAGTAAGCAACTTGAGCTCATCAAGTGATTGTGGGGGGAATGCCTATGAACACTATAATGGCTTTATTTTTTGTTATTTCTTCATGCTATCTTGAAAAAAAATCAGTTCTTTTCATCAGTACCTCAAAGATTCTTCCCCAAAAAAATAAGAAGCAGACTGACAAAGAGTTTCTGAAAGTGGTTTCGATTACATGAAAGGGAGCAGCGGGAATTTAAGAAAGGCAGAGAAAAGAATGAATATTTAAGGTAAGGACCATAACATCCCAGCTCTTTATGTGTTGTACTTCCCATGGGCATCAATGAGAGCACCTACATAGAGCTTAGTACGGGACTTGGGGTTTGTGCTTCATAACCACAAATGACTATAAAGAACAGGAAAAAAAGGCCAGTCTTTTTCTGGTGCTGAAGCCTTTGTTTTATCTTTCATGATACTTGAAATGACAACCAGCCTTAGTGACAGTTCAAGTAAGTGTCAGAATACAGTCTTTTCAGAAAAAGGAGGGCCAGGGAGTCAAACTGCATCATTTTTCAAGGGCAGCTTTGCAATCCTTGGGAATGTTAAAATGTGGAAAGTAGCATATTAATTTGAGTGCATCAGTAGTGAATGGGATAATTTAATAGCACCTTCCGCTCTCAAGTATTTCTTTCCTTGAATAGATTATTAGACAGCAAGGGTTGAGGATACAAACCTTGAATCATGAAAGCATGTGTACAGGCTGAAGAGGTATTACAATGAATTTTAAGCACTGGTAATAGTTCAGGATCCAAAGGGCTGGTGACTTTTGCTTTTAAAAACATGCTTTAAATGTTATCATTCTACAGCAGCGTTTTCTCAACTCTTTATCTTCTAAATGCTTTTGGACACACAGACCATGGGATTAATTATATACTGCAAGCAACAATTCATGAATATTTAACACACTCATTTATACTTAATGAATAAATTTACATTTTGACAGTGTTATTTAATGTGGTTTAAGGAAATACTGCTCATTACCTTTCAATTTTGTAGATTAGGAGAATGTAATTGGAATGATAAGGTAGGAGAGAGACCGCACAATTTCCATGCGATTGTTGGCACGGTTTGTTTCTGCAGGTTTTTGATCGAAACAGCTCTGTTTTGCTTGGGGGAAGCTTCTGTCTGCCTGTTACTTAATCCCAATCCGAGAGGTGAAACTTGATGCAGGGAGGTGCCTTCCCGCCGGAAGGCTGAGGCAGTTGCCTCAGCTTGGCCCAGCCGGCTGGCTGTGGGGCAGGACTTTCTCTGCCTGGTAGAGGTGGACTTTCATTGGAGAAGAGGAGTGTCACTCCCCGAGAAAGGCAAAGGGTTGGTTGTCCGTCACCGGCCTCATTGCGGGAAATGGTTCCGGCGGGGGTGAGAGGTCCCTCAGCAGGGGGCAGACAAGATGGAGGCTGGGGCGGTTGAGGGCAGGGGCAGCTCTGACCTAGTTCTGGCAGCCGATGTGAGATGGGTGGTGCAGCCTGTGGGTCAGCAGGACTTGCTCTGGAGAGTTCTAGACAGCTACTTCCACCACAGAGTTCCATGTGGAGTGGCTGCAGGTGGAGGGCCGCCCTGCTGCCCTGGGACAGCATTCCTGGCCTGGACACTGCTGGGAAGGATGGTGCTGGGGACATGGTACCCTTGAAAAACTCATGTGCCGAAGCGCTGCCGCCTCTGCTCAACATCTCCCAGCAGAAGGAGCTCAAAGTTTCCAGGTGGGTGCTGCCCAGGCCTGCCAAGGCCCACCACTGAACACTGCTCTGAGCTCCTGAAGACCAAGTATTTCACAAGGTTTTTTGATTTTTCCGAAAAACGTGGTTCATATGAAGAAGCTTTTTGAGAAGAGCAAAATAATACTGTTCATCTTGCAGAAAACCCTCAGAGCTGATCTGTGTATATTTCAGTGGTTCCAAAGTGAGAAAGAGGTAAGCATCTTTTTTTCTATCTGTACTCTGAATTATTAAGCCCATCTCATGACTTGCAGAAGGGGGAAGCAGTGGGGAAGAGGAACAATTTAGGGTGTTTTTTCTGGTAGCAGTACTGATGTGAAATTCTGTCCCATTTAAATTTCAAGGATGGGGTTTATTTCTGTTGATTTTAATAGGACTAAGTACTCAACCTTTGTACTTGGGTGTGTTTGCTTTGTCTTTGAAGTGTGTATTTAAGCAACTCAAATGTTTCCTTAGGCGTAAAGATACCTTACAGATTTCTTAAACGTCTTTATCTGTACTGTCTAAAATAATTGAGAGTAAAAAAAGAATTGCCTAGAGTTGATGGTCTTGGACATTTCTGTACATGAACAGCACTGCACACACACCAAAAAGAATCCCACAGTTTCTTTCCTGTATCTAATACCATGGGTTGATTTTTATGAAACAGTTTTAAAAGTTGCTTACAGTTTGCTTCTTTAACAAAGTATATGCATTGTTTCTGTCTGTCATTTTGAAGTGCCATATGGTGGCAGATACTAATCCACAATATGTTGCCACAGTTCTCTCTGATCACTCTTGAAAACAACATAATTACCCAAATGGAGACTTGACCTTTCATTCAGTTTTAATGGACTGTTTTGTGAGCACATTTCTAATCCAAAAGAATTGCATGAAATGTTATTGTCAAAGTTGGCTACATATATCTTGTCTGGGAAGGGGGAAATCTTCAGGCCAGCATCAGACTATACACCAACTGTAAGCTCAGTATCCACAGTAATGTCTTGCTTCTCACAGCGGGGCTCCATCCACAGTAATGATGTCTTGCTTCTCACAGCGGGGCTCTGGAAATAACTTTGATGTTAAGCAAAACAAAGACTTGAGATGTAAAAATTGTGTTGATATCCTTTTCTAGGCAATGATGCATAAGCAAATCTGGCCTATCTTTGACATTCTCCTTGTCCTGTGGGAATATTCCTGCACAGGTATTAATAGAAGTGGATGTACTGGACAAAGCTTGGATCTGTTTTTTCAGTATTTCTATCCTTTAAATTTTGTAAGGCTTGAAATCTTAGATACTGTTTTGACTGCATCTAGCGAGCTAAGAGGCCTATGATTTGCATTCACATTTCAAAACTGTCTGGGCCTCAGTGATGTTATATCACTGTACATCTCTATATCAAGAATTATGTTTCAGTCTGTCAGGGACTTAATGTATTTCTGGTTTTAATATACCAAAAGAATCTGAGCTCCTGGCAGAATGTATAGGGAAAATCTAGGTGGATTTCCTGGACAGAGTCTCTTTTTTTACTTTATATAAAATGCAGTAGATTTGCCAGGGAGAAATAAGGTGTGTGCAGACGCCAAGGTCAGCCGTTTCCCAGAGAAGGCTTGCTACCGTTCTGTGTGCCTGCACTTAGTGCTGATAGGCTGTTCCAGGCTTGGATATGCAGATCCTGTGAAGGACAGCTGCAGAACGTTGCTCCTGGTTGGGAAGAAGTTCTTTTAGTGCTTGGGAAGAGAGATTTTTAGCCCAGTTACAGGGATTTTTTTCCTTTAAACCAAAAGTTGATAAGGTATAAACCAAAGACACTAACATTCAGTCTTTTGAGAAGGTCTGGACCTTTTGGTCTGGAATTTGATAGCCTTCCTGCTTTTTTCCCTCAAAAGAGTTTTCTTTCTTCAGTGTGGAATAGATCTGGACAAAACATACTGCTTTAACCATTCTGTTGATAGCAGTAAATCCTAAAATTTCTGAGAATGGCAGGATTAAGCCCTTAATATGTTTCCCAAGATATGTTGCTGAAAATGTGTTGCTTGCCTCCATTTTGATAAGGCACGAAAGCAAGAGAAGTCCTGTCTTTGAAACTTTTCCCACTGGGAAATCTTGAATTTGTGGATATGGTGACTGGTTATGTGCATCACAAAGCAAAGATGCATAATTGAACAGCAGCAACAGTCTGAAAATAATCTACTATTTCAAACAGTTGAAGGCCCCAGTGGGACAAGCCACCAAGTACTTAAACCCTCTTCCTGCAATCAGTCTACACAGTAACTAGATAAAAGGTATTAGCAATGAACACATGAAAGAATCAATTTAATTCCTCTCATGCCACACCTTTGACTATGCCTAGAGTCATGTTTGATATGGGCACAACAGGCAGTAGATTAGATGGCATCAGGCCCCCGTATGCCTGTTGCTGAGCATACTTTTTTCCCAGTACTAAAGCTTTAAAACTTCTGGAAACAAAAAGATGATTCAGGATAGATTAAGCTTGTCTTCTAGTAAATTTGGATCACCAAAGCAAGAGTAATTTAACTCAATAATATTGTGCCTAAAAATGTATGTGAACTGGGAGATGAACAAGAAAGGAGTCTATAACTTTTCCTATATTTTATTCTAGATTTATCTGTTTCTATTGAAAAAGTTTGCAAATTGTATTCAGATACCTGAGAAATCGATGCAATATGTTTTGCTTTGGATTTTCCAAAGCAGTGGTACTCGCATCCAAGTTACACAAAATCAGTACGTTCACAACTTGTAATGCATGAGGAATAGTTAACATCAAACTCGGGAATCAAGCCTGGGGGCAATATTTAATTGAACTCAGAGTGAGCCATATTTTCAGCAGGCAAAGCGAGGTAACTTTTCTGAGGCAGAGGAAGTCACTCTAATTTGTATCCTGTGCCAAGGATCTTTTTCCCCATGGAAATCTTCTTCTCTGGAGCATTCTTCCTTCCGCTACTGTGTTTCTTCTTAACAAGTTATTGCTCTTGTGCTATTAATGTTAATGTGAGTACTAAAATCTCTTAATAAGAAAATGTTTGAATTAATAAGGACTTTGCCATTGCTGTCCAGCATCGGCCTGGTTCGGTATGTGGAAATTTCTATGGACAGTTTTTACAAGTGACTTCATTAGGCCTGGGCAAGGGTCCTCTGGAAGCCCTACACTTTCAAGGAACAATGAGTGCTGTAGTCAGGCTACTGTAAAAAAATTTTAGAGTAAATTTTGTATATTATCACAGCCTAAAAATGACACCCGAACAGCACAAGTGCTGATACAGTCATTTATAATGAATTAACTAGACTTGCCTGAGCTTTTGAAGGTTATGTGACTGCATTTATTGATCTCGTTTCACTGATATCAATAAAAGCTGAAGTTTGTTACCCCATAAGGCCATTCATGCCATTGTCTTCCAGACTCATTTGAAGCTGTTGACTTTGATCTAGAAAGCTAAATAATCTGAGAGAAACCTTAGAAGAAGCTCCGTCTGATATGGTTGCTGTACTTACTGCCAGTGAAGGGACATAAGCCATAGCCTTATTGCTAGTTCTGGGAGCTATGAATTCCGGTTAGCAATGGATTTGTCCTTAATAGTCTGCATTTCTCCATTCATTTAGCTCCAGATTCCCCCATGTCCCTTAAAAATGCTCATACTCTGAGATATCTCTGTCCTCTGTCTTTTTCCACACTACCCTAACCCTTTCTTGTGTCCCCAGATGCATTTTCAAGCTGCAGTAACTTCTCAAGTTAAGGTGGTTTCAGAGCTCCTTCCTGTATTCTCTACCAACCTCTGCTCTGTCTGGTGGTCAAAAGAAAAATACTTTGGCTGGTTTAAATTTACGCATAGATAAATTTATCTGGTCCAGTGAATAAACGTGTACTGCCTCACCTGTTTGCTACTTCCTTCCAGCCCCTGTGCAAACTGAGCAAAAGAGAGACAATTTAAACTGCTCCTGCCTTTCCTTCATTCAGAGTGCTAGCAGGGGCACTCTCCTATTAGCTGGCTGCTGAGCCGGATGTCTGTATTTGAGACTTATGTTTTTCTGTGAAACTAGTTTTAAATTACCAGCGAAACCCAAAATCACTAGGCGGAGGCAGACAGACTTTCCAACAAGCAGAGTGTCTGTGATCACATCAGCTGTGATTGAATTGGGACTTTAGGGCTAAACAAAAACAAGCGGGTGGGGGGTGGACGCAGTGACTCACCATTCCTGTGGATGCCTTTGGTAACTTTCAGGAGCAGCTGTGAGGCAGCTTCTTCCTCTTTGGTCACAGAGATAGGTGGGCCGAGAGGAGGCAGCAAGTGAATTTTGGTGATGCTCTTGGAGGGTTCTATCGGATTGTGCTTTAGGTGTCTTGCTCCTATCTGATCATATGGCAAGTGTTAGTCATTTGGTTTTTTAAGAGGTTGTCTAGGTGCCTGGAGAGCTGAAGGTCACTGAATTTTGATATGTCGGTACTAGAACAATAAATCAGAGGTAAAAATAAAAGTTTGCAGGGAGATGTGTAATAGAGAACTATGGGAAGAGATTTGGAGAGGTCTGGACTGCCGGCTGATCTGGAGGAGAGGAAAGAAAAGAGCAGCCTGACCTTTCTGTGCTGCCCTTATAAGAGGTCAAAGGAATGAAACAATAATGGCAGCCTTCAGTCTCGCAAAGGGCAGCAGGAAGAGAAGGGCAGCAGCAGAACTCAGCTGCTGCTGTATATTCAATTAACATTTGCTGCCCACAATCCCATAATTTTTCACTGAGTAGGAGCCAGGATAAAAGCCATCCTACTTAGTGTCCATTTCACAAAGTGAAATCTAATTAGTAAAATGTTTAAAAGTTAATGAAGAATACACGATGTCAGAAAATATGTTCTAATGAAGTGCAGTCCTCTCATACAAGCACTTGTGCTGTCATAAACTCTTACTACATAAGTAATATCTTGGTGTCGATGCTAATAAAATACTGTAAGTAAAGGGCCATGAGGAGTGCTGTGCAAAGTGTCCAGCCACCTCTTTAGACGTTCAGCTTTAATGTTAATGAAGACTCCCTGCAGACACATGCGTGAAAGGATCTTAGTAATTTCTGGGGTTTGCCTGCCATTCATATCTGTTACTGCAGAATTTGGTCAATAAACCTGTGAGGATGATTTGTCTAGGCATGTGGGATGCAAGCACTGCTATACATTTGGACTGCTGCTTTTACATAGGGGCAGTCTAACTTGAGATACTTCCCCAAGAAATTCCCAGGAAAAAAAATTCTAAGCATTGTGTGGTGAGCTCCAGGTATCACTGGAGTTCCTGAGGGGTCCAGCTGACAGAGAGTTTATTTGGCACTTAAATACTTGATGCTTGAATACAGAAGTTGGAAAATTACATTTTGGTTGATGTAGTATCTCCAGATGAAAATATCTGATATGAGACTAAAATTCAATATTATGTAATGCAATATTTTACCCCTATGGAGTGAAATTTCAGCACATTCATCTCTGGAAGAGTTTCCTGGGAATAATATGCATCTGTGGGAGATGCATAAGAAAGAAAATGGATATGAAAGGTCTTTGAGTTTGCACATGGAGACTGAATCAAAAATTGTCGTGTCAAGAGGTTGACACAGAGCTCATTGGTTGCATTTTAGAACTTTTAAACACAGAAAATTAATTTTTAAATTAAGAAAAGTTGCTTGAATATTAAAAAAAAAATTTGAATTAGACAAAGGCAAACCTGTTAAAAAAATATTGGGTGCAATAGCACTGCAGAGAACAAGGCCAGATTGTGTGTGGGAGTACATCAGCATTGCTCCATTGAAGCCAAACGGAGGATCTGTCCCAGAGTGTTGAGTCCTACAGGGATCTTAGGTTAATTTCTTCCTGAGCCTCTGTTTTGCTGTCTGCAAGCTGGTTGATTACACCTTAATAGAATCTAAATATTATCATTTTAAATATGTCCTCTTTTTCAACAAATATTCATGAAAATTAATTTCAAGCTCTTGTTATGTCAAGATCTAAACAGAAGTAAATCCAACCAGGATACAAGAGAAGTATAGTGCAAAGCCTTTTCTCATTATACAGTTATCAGAAACACTCTAAAAAAAATACAGTAGGAAAGACATTCTCTGCTATTTTGATCTATGAGTAATTATATAAAATAGAGGGAGTTTTTTTAGAAGGAGCTGCAGAATGATAGTTGTGTGACTTGAAGAGAAAGGAACAAAAGGTTGTAGTTGGAAAAATTATATTCCTCTTGAAGAAAAAAATGTGAAAGAAAAATCAACCTCCAGCAAAGAAGTGAGATGAGATAAGAAGAAAAGGTATAAAAGTGATCCCTAAAGAGAGGAAAGTAGGCAAAGCTCTTCTAAGAGGTGGCTGAAAGGTAGGGGAAGAATTGGCTACCAGGCTCTCTAAAGGAATTATTCATAGCAAAATACTGAAGAAAAAAATGAACATACTAGAGACTTGCTGTGTAATATGTATTCAGGCTCAGAGAAACACGTTTCACAGCCTTTCCAAGGTAGGTCCTGTGAATATCTTAACCCTAACGTTGGAGTTTACCTTTATCAGCGATCACTGCTATCTCATACGCCCTGAACTAGGTTTGTTTTGGTTTGGGATTGTTGGTTTTTTAACTGGCATCTGTGGTTATGGTGAAAATCATGGTGGATGAATTAGGGATGCCTCCTACTTCAAATAAGGTTGGGTGGATTTGCCACTAGGAGAAAATCTTGTGACTGATTTTTGATTTAGATTTCACACCCTTTTACATGGAGTAGTGCATCAGACTGAGGCCGTTTGCTGTGAGGCGGAGCCCAGGAGGGGTTCAGTGAGGATACTGTTAGGGTGTTTGCATTCCCACCAGTCCTGCGCAAGTTCCTGTATCCTAGCATGGATTTCCATGGCAGTGTTTTGCCAAAACAACTAGCAGTGGTGCTGGGCCAGCAGTGAGCAGGGGGTGAGGGCATGTTGTGGAAACCTCAACCACTGAACGGCCCCTTTCTGCTCTCGGTTGAGTTGGACAGGAGCAGAAATAAGCCATTCGGTGTTGTATTGCTGTAGATGGTCCTTCATATTTGAACACCCAGGAATTTTGATGCTGTCTTTACATGCCTAAGTAGCAGTAATGCTGGATCTGTGATATTGGATGGAAAACCATTTTGAAAGCTTTCAGGTATCATTAAACAGTCAAAAGCTGAGAGACCCTTTTTTGGGGGATAGGATCTGGAGAAGTATGCTATGAGTAATGCAGCTGTCTCTCTGCCCTCTGGCTAGGGTTTGATAAGACAGAACAAAATGTTACAACCTTTTTTCAATTTTAAAGATTATGTCGGGGTTATTTTTGAGGTTGGGGTGGGGTTTTTTTGAGAGTCTTAGTGGTATAGTTAAGAAAGACTGATAGAACATTACCTATGAACACTTGGTGCTTACAGCATTTCTTCTGCTGTTCCAGGAAGCTCAGTGGAGTTCACGTGGGCATTTTCCTTCGTCTGGTCAAATATATTGAACAGTGTTATCATTTGGGTGGAATATGAAATTAGGAAAGGAAAAACTGGTTGGCTGAATGTGACCTCTTCTACGTGTTGAAACCAGCTCCCTCCCTCATATCAGCTAAATATCTTTTGTTGGTATACATTGGTAACACATTTTCCTGTGGCTTGCTCACGGACATTTACTGTGAATAACAACCATTTGAATGGTGTGAATGGATGCCTAAATCACGTGGTATTATCCCTGTTCCTTGAGTGCATGCCCACAATGCTTTTAATCGGAAAATGAGCCTTGGTGTAGGGCCTGTCAGGGGGTTTATTGCCTAAAAAAAAAAGGACAGCTGTATAAAGGGGAAGGGCAGCTGGAGATACATAGGCAAAAGCTACAAATGGAAGAGCTTCTAGAGGAGCACAATATTGTTTGTAACCCTGAATATCAGCTGTGAAATAGCTAACACTGCCTACCTACCCTCACTGTTAACTATATAGTAGTTGTATTTAATTTACAGATATTTATCTTTAATTGTTCTCTCTTCAGTGCCCCTCCAACTGCCTATTAGCCCTGCTTCTTACAGAGTGTGTCGCAGGGTGGGTACGTAACGTTTTCTAACGTAATTTACGTTTGTGTGTGAATCACTGAGAGGAGGTCCATGAATACTAGTGTGCATGCGACTACACTTGTATATACACAGAAGTGCTCATCAGAAGGGGAAAGCAAAAAGCCATTTTAAGTTATCATCGGTCCCTGAGGCAGGATGAGCACACTAAAAACAGCCATGACAAGTGTATTTCTGAAATCTTTTAACAATGGACAATTCATTCATAAGGGCAGATGCTCACATGGTGTAAACTATACTTCAGTCATTAATCTTGCTATGCTGATTTTCACCCAGAATCATTGCCATAATTTTCAGAGTATCATCCTGTATGTTTCTTGCCCAGACTGCCGTCTCACAGGACGGTCAGCTATGATGACAATGGATATGGTATAAATAGACAGAGACAGATCTCTATAGGGATCATTTTGAAAGAGCCAGATGGCAACAGCCACTTTTTTTTTCTCTTTCCCCAGCTTCACAAATATGCTTTGCAGTAGGGCTGTGCCTTTTCATTCCAAATGAACCCAAACAAAAATCCATGTATCTTTTCTACATACATTTCAGTTCCTCTGGGAGACATCTGTGGACCCAATTACACAAAGTCCCAGCATCATTTTACAGACTTACCATCCAGGAAATGCAGTGACATAACCAGATTGCGTATAATTGTGTTTTTTAATTGGCTTCCTGAGACATTAAAAAAAAGCCAGTAAGAAGCAGTGTTACTGATACTGGGCCCCACGCATACCACTGCTTTGCATGAATAAGCCTCTGATTCTGAGATGCCTTAAAACATATCTTAGTCACCCTAAAAATGTAAACAACATTTCAGTATTCAAATTAACATCCACACCACTCATTTAGTAGTACTTTGCCTACTACTTTCCTCTATGTTCCTTCAACTTCTCTGCCAATTTTTCCATTCTATCCTGGTGTCACTCAAGCTCATTTCTACTCCTTGATACTTCTTGTGCTCAGGAGACAATAGCTTCTAAATAAATAGTCAGTTTCTTTCCTGTTACTGTGTATAAAACAACTGAAAACATTTCCGCCTGTTGTGGAGGTCACATTACACTATCCAGAGTATGGTACTTTTGGCACTAAGGAGTCTGTATGGATCAGCTGAGTCAAGACACTCATTAACTGAGATGTGACTGCCCTCTATAAAATTCTGGATGGCTAAATTCCATACCAGACACAGGACTACACACGCACCTTTTCTGCTTTTGCCAAGTTTGCACTAATTATCTTTAAGAACAGCAGTATAGTTAGATCCAATATTTTTAGGATGTGTTTACTGTTTTGTTTACCACTTTTTACATAACAAAAAATTGCTATTTATGGTGCTATAATGCAGCAGGGAGAAACTTCCCAATCCCAGATTCCCACTAAGCACAGCTCCTATTTAGTTCAGAAGCAGGAGATAAACCCACATTCCCTTCACCTGCCCTGCCCTGCTGGTTACTTACACTGACACTGAGGTGGGGCTCACAGCTAACTTTCAGAATGGAGTTTCAGGCTTACTCTTACCCAGTCTCGGCTCGCGGAAGCAGGAGAGAAACCCACAGTCCCTTCACCTGCCCTGCCGGTTACTTACATTGACACTAAGGTGGGGCTCACAGCTAACTTTCAGAATGGAGTTTCAGGCTTACTCTTACCCAGTCACGGCTGCGGGAGCTTCATCTCACCTGTCTGTAGGGTATTTTGAAAGCTGTCATCCCCATTTGGCATGTTTGTTTCTCCCCCTTCTTTGCTGCGAGTTCACTTCCCCCTTTAATGAGGAGCTGGGCAGGCAGGCAGGGAGACACTAAATGCAGCAAGATGATAGAGAAATCTACATTTTGCAAAGAAGGCTTAACACTGGCACATCCAATCTCAGACCCTCCTTTCCTTTGGCTCAGACTGAACACAGCTAAAGGGGGACAACCTGAGCTGGGTAGCAAATACAGCCCTGGGAGTCATCTTTGAGCCAATCCTGTCAGGTGATCACAATATCAGCTATCTAATCTTTCAGTGTGAATATGTATGCAGTACACTAGAAAACAAAGGAAAATCAATTTCTTTTTATTTTCAAACTATTTGAATGGGAAGGCAAGCAACTTTGCGGGGCGGGAGGGTAGTGGAGCAGGGTGTTGTGTATTATGCTTGGGGAAAGGTGAGGGCTGGCTTTGATCCAAGTCTGTCTTACACTTGGGGACAGTACAAAAAAAGAAGTAATAAACCTCTATAAATAGACTTTTCTGGAGTACAGTGCCAATGGTACTGATTAGTGATAAGTGCACTGTTCCTCAATATCTCTATGAAGTGGAGGCACAAGCATTGTACTCCCCAGTGGCTGCTTACTTAAGGATAACTTTTGCTAGGAACTTATGCTCGGCTGTATTTTGCCCCATTTCCTGGTATTGCTGGTAAATCAAACTGCCACCTTCAGCACGTTTGCCTTTGTACTTTGAATAGATTGTCATATCAGGGATGACAAATCCTTTATACAAATTTGAAGAATAACAAACTCAGTGTGGCTTTTATATTCAAATTTGTTTACAGAATGATATTTGCAAATAACTATTTAAGTCATCCTCTCATTTTTTTTAATCTGATGATGCAGTCAGTAGTTTGTTCTGTGCTTGGAGGTATATTTCTTTCATTATGTTCATTATTCATGATGGTTCTGTAGTTATGCTTTTGCTATGGGAATCTGCTGCATTCATTAAATATCATTTCATAAAATTGATGGACTGCGGCTGGCACAAGTTTATCTATAACATTTTCAAAGAGAATATATCATGTAACCAGCTTGTAAGATAAGCTTATGAGTTTTACAAAGTATGCAGATTTATTATGCGTTTCCTGTTTGTATTGCTCTGTCACCTCCATTACTGGAGGGAGCACATGCCTCCAAACTAAGCCGAGATGCCTGAAGACTCTCGGAGGTAGTACTTGATGCTGCTACACTACCAAACAAGTCGCTGACATGCAGTGGGTCCTCTCTAGGATTTCCTCTCCTTTGTGACCTCATGCATGGTTTTGGAAAAATCAGTTTTCAGCTCTTGTGAACACTGTGTTCTAACCTAATTCCTTCTGCTAGCTCTAACAAGGGAAACTTCTTTATTTCTTCTATCAAATACTTGTGGTGCAATTTCAGTGTTGCACATCCATGTCTCCATGCCAGAACTGGGTACAGAGGTGCATAAACTCTACAACATAAAGAAAAAAATACAAATAATTTAGATTCTGTCATGGTTTAACTCCAGCTAGCAAACTCTTTCCTGGCTGAATCCAGCACGTATCCCTAGGGTTTTGGTTTTGCATACGCATATAGCCTATTGTTGTTGCTGTGATGGTCCAAGAACACAGATAAGGCAAGTTTTTCAAGACAAAGTCATATACTTTATTACAGCAGCTATAATAATTGTTGAGGGAGAAAAAATGCTTCACCTGGAGAAGGTCTTGTATGCCCAAAGCTGGTCTGTTTGTCCTTACCGTATTTGCTTGTATTAAAAAAGCTATCACTTCTCCCTAATGTGTCAAACTTACATTTTTCATAAAAGTGGACTTTCTGTTTGTATTCAGCAAGTTAAATTTTCTGTAAAAGTGGGAAGTGCTGTGATCATCTGATTACGTTAATGTGGGAGTACATTAGCTTAATGTATTGGAGGTCAGGAAGTTTACATCTCAGTGGCACAAAACTGGAAATCTGCAAAATGTAATATAAACCAGCAACAAGTATCATAATTGATTGTCATTAAGAAATTAATTTAGGCACAGAGAACTACTTCTAAGCAGTACTGAAGAGCAGAAAACTATAGGCCTGCATGCAATTTTACAACCACCTTGTCTCAAGGAATGTTTTATTTGCCAAGTGCTGCTCTTCCTGCATACTTACGCATATTGGTCACAGAAGTCTATCCATGAAGAAATCGGAAATAACGCATCGGAGCAGATGATTGAGCATTGATGGTTAGTAATTGGGTGTTTTGTAGGAATTTTCATTCCATTCAGATTATTTTGTAGGCCAGGCTTATATTTCTTAGATGAATGTATGCATAAATTAAGGAAATGGAAGAATGCTACTTAGGTTGTCAGGTATGGTACTGGAGATTTATGACCACCACGGGAGTGTGCGTTTTCTGTTTCCCTGAAGCCTGTTGCTGTTGTGATCCTACTTATTTTCCAAGACTGGAAGAATTACAGTGTCTAGAAATACGCTCTGGATTCTGTGAGCACACAAATTTACTTGACGTTTCACAAATGCTAGAATTTGTTAGGCTGTTCTTTGTTGGATATGGCTTAGCTTTGTTAACCTGTTCACTAACAGACATAAGAACATATAAAGCAAAGAACAGGACTAACTTGATTTGCTTTGCACTCATCTGCTAAATGCACTAGAAGACATGACAGAACCAGGGAGCCTGAAAACTTCAGTGTGTTCGTGGGGTGGTACTGAGGCAATACTGACAAAAACATGCTTGGCAAAGCATTTCTTAATCCTAGGGATATTGTCTCTCAAAAAGCTTAGGGCACTGAAGATCTGAAAACAAGAAAATTCTCTTTGAGAGATCTTGCTTCACCTTTGATTCGCATTCTGTTTAGCACCCTTGGTCCAAATAGATACCTCCTGCCTTTTCTTTTTCCAGCTAGTTCTGCTTTCTAGTTGCAATAAAATGTCTTTTGCTTTTCAGACAGCTTCTCAAGCTAAGTGTTCAGGTAGACAAACTGCAGCTTTCAGAGCAAACCACTGGAGAATTTCACTTCTTTCCCACACAGGTTTCTTTCCAGATACCATTCAAAGTCTTTACTACCATGAATCTGTATTTCAGGGAGGAAGAGGTGTATACAGTTGAGATCCCACAATGACTCTCACGTTTGTAGTGGTTTACATGGTTTCTATCTCCTGGCACAGTACGGATGGTTTAGTCCTAAATGGAGCTTGTAATGCAACAAGCCAGTGACAAAACATTTGCCTTTAGCTTTCAGTACAGAGCTATCATCTTTCAAAATGGACAAGTCAGAAATGCTCATCTCAATGTCAGAGTACTTCTGAATGTTTCTGCAGTTAATAATGCTTCTACTAAACTTCATTAGTGACCCACCAATTAAGAGGACTTTAATTCTGTCCACTGTAATCTGAAACGTGGCGGTTAACAAGCCTACAGGATTGCTTAGTTTATGACAGGTGGAGGATTTTACACTGTAAATACTATGCAGTGTTTTCCCAGGATTTACAGCTATATCCTATGTGTATCTATGTCCAGTTATCATACTGCTGCTGATTTCTGAACGGATCCTGAGCTGAAGTGAAGAAGCTGAACTTCCACCTCATTGGTCTCTCTTTTTTGGTCTTTTAGCAGCCAAAATAGCAGCATGTAAAAACTAGTGGTTAGAAACATTCCAGAAGTACAACACAGTTATGTAGTCTGTTTCCACAACAATATCTTGAAAGAATATCTACCTGTTTTTCTTTCCCTTTCTTGTCTTTAGTCCAAAGGGTGCTGTATTACTGGATATTTAGCACACTACCTTTTTGTGATAGAATTCTGCGTAGAAGGTTCTGCAAGTAGGATGAATTTGATGGGAATATGCAAATGTCAGACTATGACAGCCTGTGCTGGAGTGGAAGAACACAGACTGGATCTCAATTTTATAACAAGGTGGTTTGTTTCTTTTTTTAATGAGGCCATTGGGCAGAATAAAGGGGCTGGGACTTTTTTTTTCCTCAATGCAAATGTATCTCTCTGATCTTCCTTATTCTCTTATCTTTGGATGAGCTAGTTATAATAGGAGCCTTCAGAGAGCTTTGTATTTTTTTGAGCCTGCAATATTTTCACATCTGTCATCATCTAAGAAATCATCTTTCTTTTCTTATAACAGACTTTCTAACATGGTAAGAGCATTTATCTTCCTGGCCTGTTAAACTGCATTTTCAGATCTATTCTGTTTGTCCAGTAACCAAAACAACTCAGTCTGTCACATTTCCTAGTAACTCTCCTCCAGACTAAAACACATCCTGCCTCAGAATGCTCCACTCCACCCAGTGTGCAGACATCACCACCTGCTTCCCTATTTCATCACTCACTGACAATTACATGACTCATGCATGCAAATTAGGGATGAACAATTCTCATGAAATTTGAGTTTACTCAAACTTTCTAAACATTTTCTGATGTTGGTAGATGTAGTTCAAGTTTATGAGCCTCTGGGAGGCATGATTTGGTTTTTTTCTTTTAAACAACAACATCTCTGTGCTAACTATGAAGATGCCAGTCCAGTTCTAAAGCATAGAAGATTTCAAAAGCTAAGCAAGTATTGTCCTTGTCTTATAAATCATACAGCCTAGTTGCACTCTCAAGAAATGTAACAGTGCATAAAGGGTTACCTTTTACCCTCTGCAAAAATACAGACAATCATTAAATGTGTGGGCTAATTGATATTTATTTCCCTTAAGTAGTCAGAATTCAGGGGTGTATAAGTTATTCCAGTTAGAAATTTGATGCTGTCATTTGGGGTCCAGGAATGTTAAATTTCTTACAAACCAGGCCTGAAAGTGCCTGTCACAGTCAGGGCTGGTTGAGCTGATGTTTCCCTCTCATCTTACTGAGGATATCCCACTTGCCCCATTTAAAGCATTTCTTCACTACGCATTGTTCTTCAGAGATACATGGCATTTTTAGCCATGTTGACAGATGTATCTCACACCATAGTGTTTTTATCTTACAACTTAGTAACACCTATGTAGGTGTACACAAAGCAGCTTGGATCTAAAACCTGTCATCCCCTCAGTATCGCAGCAGGGATTCTTGGCTTGGTCACAGGGCCACTTGGTCAATGTTATTCTGCTTCCAGATCCAAGCTACTATGTCTATACGGGGCTGCTACCACCATTGGATTGCCACTAACATGGACACCTGTCCTGTATTTCACCTCACAGAGTTGACATGCCCCAACATGGTAAGCAGAATTTCTGCAAGTTTTCTGTGAAAAGACAATTTTTCTGTGAGAGGAACCTCTCAAGAAAACAGGGCAAGTCCTTGGTTAGCAAGCTCTCGTACACTGCTAACATATTTAATTTCAAAGTTTACTGTAGAAAAGACACTTGTAGATAGTCTACCACAAAATAAAACCATATTCAAAGTAGACTGATGAAGCTAAATGGACCAGGACAACCTATAACTCATTCTAAAAGGTCTGATGTAGCAAGAGAATAAAACAAAGAAACTAAACAGCAGCAAAAGACAACAACAACCAAAAAAAACCCCACAAACAACACCCCCCAAAAAAACCCAAACCAAACAAACAACACACCCCAAAAAACCCCAAACCAAACAAACAAAAATCTTTATAGGATAATCATTATCCTGAATGTCTGTCCCCTGGTGTTCTGACTATCTGAATAGCAATTTTTAGAATTTAGGAAATAAATTATATCACCACATTCAAGAAGACTCAAAATTAACCTATCTAGCTTTATCCTCCTGTATAGTACGTATGTTTTTTTTAATAATGACTTTCTGTAGTATCTGCAATATGACCATGCTGCAAAAAGCACACATACTGTAAGGACTTTCAGAAAGCATAAGAGCAAGGGATTTTTCTCTGAAGGAGGCTAAGCACAGGGGAACCCAGATGAATCTGTACAGCTTGTAGAGAAAAAGCACAAACTTCTCTCAGCAATTTCTGAGGAACAAGGACGCTAGCAAGAAAGCGAAATTCGCTATAAACAGACTGTCTTACTCATACAAATGCTGAATACTAGCAATTAAAACATTTAAAAGATGGCACTGCATGTTAATGCTTCTTCAAAGACAGTCTCTATTCTTTAGTCTCATGTAATATGCTTCGTCTCTGGGGAACTGAGAATTTTGAAGGGAGGACTTTGCAATATTGCTCCTCCATCTGCAATGCATCATTCCTTCCAGAGATAGTTAACTAATACCATCTATTTGCCATAAACGAAATGATAGCCTAAACTTGGTTATAGTAGCAATGTGCTTTTCTGTAGCATCATGTCAAAGCAGAGGACCTGAGGATATGTTTATTTATTACTTGGTGAACAAATGTATTCTCTGCAGATGACAACTGAGGATAACATCTGCTTTAATGGCAATTTTTCATGGCCTGTTTTTTTCCACTTGCTTTCATACCCACCTTCTTGGATTTTCTGTTTCTTACTAGTTTCTGATGCAAGCATCAACACTAATCAAACAGGCTGTGCCTTTAAAGCTACATTCTTTTATAATGCTTGGGTTGAATGTGTGAAAATACTACCTTTCCAGCTGGAGTCACCACAGATACATTGCAGTCTAAAGAGACATTTGCTAATTTAGGCACTGCTAAAACAGCCCCTGGTACATTGAAAGATGTCAGTATAATTCACACGATGATGCTATACTAGTGTAAGTATGGACTAAAACCTCTGTGGCAATGTCTTGGGCAAAGATGAGGGAAACAATGAGGAATTGTATGTGGGAAAAGATACATCATTTATAGTATCATGATATTTTGTCTTGCAGGCATGCTTAAGGAGTGACGGTATGTGTCACTAACATAAGAGTATCTTTTTCAGGGAAGAATTATACTGTATTTTCCCACTACAGCACCCACAAGTAATCTGTAAATATTTATATATTTATATACTTTAAGAATAAGTAAACAGCCTGCATTTCATGAGTAATGGAGTTCTGACTCTGGGCAAGGAATAGCAGGTTATGTTTACCTCAGAACTCTTTCGTGGTCTTCTCTGCTTCTGTCTCTGTAACATGCTTCTCCACAGCCTCTATTCTCCACACTCCAAACCTTCAAAAGCCTGTTTCTTCCAGACTGACAGCCCTCCTGCTCTCACAGTGATCTGAGGACTTATTTTCAGGAACTGATACTTTCAGAGGAAAGTATGCAGGGAATATACATACTAATGCGTTAGTTCTATAGAGTAACTGAAGTATGTAACAAAAAAGGACCACAGTGCAAGGTGGATATTTGATACACATTATCAATAACTTAATTTTCATAAACAGAAATCTTTTTAAGCCAGTAGGTCATATTTCAAAATCATCCCTTTCATTCTCAAAATTAATTCCCATACCAGGATACTGGTAGCCACAGCTGCATGAAGCAGCCAAAGCCGGTCCCAGAACTTGAACCACATACACACAGATTGCGAGTCGTGCTGTTTAAGCCAAGAGTAAACCTATTTTCGTACATACTCATTTCTGTGATGTAAGCAAGCTTAGGGCACAGCCCTTGATGAGAATTTTGCTAGTGTATAACTTTTTGATTACTTTGGTTCCCGGCCTTATGAAGCCATTCATAAGGCACTGTGGTTTGTGTTTCCTAAGACTCTATTTCTCAATTAGTTGATCCTATTTTCATTGCCTTTCAAGGGCAAGTCTTCATTTCTTTCTAACCGTCTGCACCAAATGATAAGATATGGGCCCCGAGGCCCTTTCTTTAGTTGCACACACTGCCATCCAAATTCAGATCCGTATTTAAGTTTGAGCTCTTTCATGGGAGCGCATGGCTGAGAGCTGCAGTGTATTTAATAAATCCCTTATGAAACACTGAATGAAGTAGAAAACTGATGAACACAGATTATTACTTGGGGTTAGGAACACTGCCATGACTTGGTGTGGAACGTTTAACTTAGAGTCACCAGTTAAGTCATTGACCTGGGCATGGTTGATGCAGCTGTTCTGTGAATTTCTGTCATATTACTGATTGTGTAGACAAGCAAAACATCCTGTATCATTCGTTGACTCTGGCTATCTAAAGAAAACTGAATTTTTTAATAATTATATACTGCTTTAATCAAATATTACACTTCCATTACACTTCCATACAAGACAATTGAGGCTTTCTTCTACAGTCTTCCTTGTTTCATCTGTATCACACTTCTTTCCACTCACTTATACTCTCACAGGGAAGGGTAAAGCTGAAAACTAACAAAGCCAAATAAATTAGATCTGAATCCCAAAGTGGGAATTTTGTAAATGCCTAATGGGTATGGCACCTAATCTGTCTTGGTAGGAAACAACTAACATTTAACATTTCCATTCATGAAGAGTAGCTATTTAGACTGCTCAGAGGGTACCTTAAATTTTTACGTGCTATTTATTTTTCATGTATGTGTGTTCTTAAACATCTTCCTCTGTCTGTTTGTTGGCTGATAAATCTACCTGTTATAGTCTTGGTGTAGACATCATTTATACCTAGAAAAGCATATCTGAAAATACATTACCTTTAAATAGCGGGATCCATCACATCTGAGCTCCCATGTCTGATAGCCAAAAAGCTCCATTTCATTTCAGAAGAAGAATTGCCTCTGTCAAGGTAAACAGAATGCATTATCCCCCTTTAATAACCATTTTTAAGCATGCTTCTGTATTACTTTTTTCACAGCTGTATTGCAATAAGCCTTAGAGTAATTGCCAGTTCTTCTGTCTAATAGGTTCATTATTCTTTTGCCATAATTGCAGCCATTAAACGTCCAATTGTTAAATTTCCACTCCTACATTTACTTAGTGTTACATTTTATAATGGGGTATGTCATTACAGCACCCCAGTGGCTAGAGCTGTTGTTCAAAGTGTTTCTAAAAGTCAATGAGATCTATTTGAGATATGTCTGTATTCTTGATTTTTCACAGATTCTCTCCACTGCACTATGTGTGTCGTCTTTTTTTAGCGTTTTCAAAGATAGCTGCGTTTAGGTACCCTTTTCTGAAAGTTTAAGAACCTGACCTATTCAGGAAGACATAAAGCTGTGACTTTAATATTTCTAAAGCACCATTTTTTCACTTTTATGATATGATTCATATATAACAAGGTGATGGAGCAAAGATTTAACTAAAGGAAATTAACGCTTATGGCTTAATAGCTTTTCAAGAACACTGATTTATCTTTTGTCATGTTAAATTTGTTGGCCTTTTTCTTTGTTGTAAAAGAAGCCTAGCTCCCAGTGTTAGCTACAGTCCTAGTGTTAGCTACAGTCATAATAAGATGATCTATTTAATGCCCCTTGTTTCATTACTTGACGTTTCTAGATAATTTAAGAAGTATGCTAGGATTTACTTCTCACTTTTGTGAGAGGGACTTGTTGATTTGAAATGTTACATTTGGACCTGATATGTAAGCTTTATTAAAAATAAATGAAAGCCATTACAATTATCACTCTCTATAATCATTATTAATCCTTTGTCTTTCCTAAGACGTGATCTATATAGTTTGTGTGTGCTATCTGGTCATAATTAGTCTTTTTATAATGACAGGGAAAAATGGATTTGAGACACCTATACTAACACTTGCACTAGTTTATGTTGCTGACAAGCATGGAGGAGCTGTTTTGGAAATTGCTGGTACCAACCATTGTCATCCCTGATCGATTTCCTGGGAAAGGTGATACACCATGCCCAATAAACCCTATTTGGGATGTTATCCAGCCTCTTTTTAGGATATAACTTCGTACCACTTTAAAACTCTCCATAGGCAGTATGTCATTTTTATTACTTAGATTTCACACTCCTCCATAAAGGGTTGATTAAAATTGCATTTGAAATGTATATCACATAAGGGTTTTTATACACCACATTTTCATTCTTAACCTCATTATCAAGCTATAATTTTTTTCAGTGATTAACCTAAAATTGTAGCATTTCATATCAGTATATGCAGTATTTCATATCTTCTGCCTCATACGCTATAACAAAAATAATATGGTATAGTGATAAAAATACTTGATTTACAGAAAATAGAGATTTTTATTTAAGTACTTTTAAAGAGAAACAATTTCCTCATCCAAATTCCTTCCCATATTGTAGAACATATACTGACTATAGAAGGAGGAAAAAAAGAGGTCACAAAAAAAAAAAAGCTTAGGTTTTTTTCGGTATGGAGGTAGACTTTCCTCAGAGGAAGGCAAAGAAAAATCCTCGTGATCTCTCCTTCTAGACTGTGGTTCAAATCTACATCATTATCAAAGTAGAAAGTTGTTACCACATCATGTCCGTGTACATGACATTTATCTGCTTCTTATAATCATGTTTTCAGTACTGAGGTAGTGGATAATTAATTCTTTCAGCGTCTGGCACTAGATTACATTATACTAGACACGCCAAGGTGTTGAAGATGCCATTCAGATGTTCTGTTCTGTTGTGGGGGAGTTCTTTTTGAGCAAAGTAGATGTAGCAAATCTCTACTGCAAATGTCATTTTTACAGCTACAGAACAGGCTTCACTTTCCAGGATCCCTGGATTGCAAAACTTCAAGGAGATACAAAACCAGAGGGGAAAAAAAATCCACAAGCTAGTAAACTGGAAGAAAACCAGAATATTTTACAATGTAATTAGTGTTAATGTAAGCAAATAAAATTATTTGTTTTATTAATTTTACCCTTTTTTCAGGTCTTTGGGGCATTGGGTAGAAGAAAAATGAAACATATTCTTTATTCACAATCCAAGCCAAAACAGAGTTTCACAGTCAGCAAATTATCAGACTGTGAATTTCAAATATTTCAACCAGATGTATGATTCACATATAAACCATAAGTCATTCTTCAAACTACGTAACTTAGTTAATAAATATACTTTGTATTTCACATGGGCTAGAAATAATTCCCATTTACAGTTTTCTTACAGTAGTTACAAATATCATCATCTTCTCTCTTATACCCATAAAGCATCATGGCCACAACAGCACTATTGTGCAGAAATCATCTGTTCAGTAGGTTGACTGATCAGCCTGTGTTGATCAGTGTTTGAGCCAATGCACATCAACATTAACTGAGAGACTTGTATCTATGACTGGCTGCAGAATTATGTAGGTTCAAAGATCTAGTGAAGGTATAAAATTACTCTATTTATCTGGCAGTATGGATGAGCAAACCAAATTGCTAAAATAGGTTTTAGCATATTTTTCTCTTAACATGGGTAGCTGATGTTAGTTTACACTTGATCAGAAATTTATGAAGGTAGAAAGAATTTGGGAACAGCTGATAAATTTGTTTGATAAGGATAGATTGCAAGGAAGCATTTTGAGTTCAGAGCAATGGAAATTTGCCAAACAGAAAATTTGGATAAATTACTGATTTGGAGACTCTTCTAGGAAGAAGATCCAGGAAATGTTGTCTGGAGAGATGAAGAGCAGAGGTGCCACAGTAGTACCTGATTTAGCTGCAGGACCAGCCCCAGGCATTTCTGGGAAGTTCTCAAGTGCAGTGCCTGGGACTGAAACTGCACTTGAATCACAGAACCACAGAATGGTTAGAGTGGGAGAGGACCTTAAAGACCATCTAGTTCCAGACCCCCTGCCATGGGCCTTCCACTAGACCAGGTTGCCCCAAGCCTCATCCAGCCTGGCCTTGAACACTTCCAGGGATGGGGCATCCACAGCTTCTCTGGGCAACCTGTCCCAGGGCCTCACCACCCTCTCCAGGATGAATTTTTTTCTGATGTCCAACCTAAACCTCCCCACTTTCAATTTAAACCCATTACCCCTTGTCCTGGCACTACAGGCCCTTGTAAAAAGTCCCCCCCAGCTCCCTTGTAGCCCCTTCAGGCACTGGAAGGTGCTCTAAGGTCTCCCCGGAGCCTCCTCTTCTCCGGGCTGAACTAGCCCGATTCTCTCAGCCAGTTGCTGAGTTATGCCTCTTGTTCACATTGTCTCCATTGTAAATGAAGCCCATCCTTGCATCCTCTAGGTTGTTACTAGAAAAATTCTGTGACTTGGAAGTTGAATGAGTTTGATACAGTATCATGGGTGTAGACACTGTAACTATAGTGGGTCTGCTCTTGTTTGTATTGAAGTCATCCCGAAGTCATTATTACAGTGACTTTTTCTGACTATGACTGTGCTTTCACTCCTGCTATTGTATCCTTTTCTTTTCTCCCAACAGTACACCAACATATCAGCTTGAGCTTAAAATAATAATAACATTTTAGATAGTTTATGACACAGCCTTAACCTTCTTTAATAGTAGTTTAATGTATTCAATATTCTCCTGCTCTAGTTGGCTTGCAGTCTTTCAGAAGTACTGGTCACTAAATAAAATAAAGTTCATATTTATTGCTATGTGTCATCTAAAAGCAATCACTCAAAACAAGAATTATAAGATCTTATACAGATGAAAATGTTTTTGTGATGGAAGTTGGCAAGGCCAATCTGTTATGATGTAGAAGAAAGGCCAGTGTTCTTGACTGTTTGGTGAATGTGCTTATTTTCTTTTTGCAATTTTCATTATGGCAAATTGTTTGACCTAGCAGAGAGACACCTTCTCAAGGCTGGGATCATATTGTTTTGCTAGTGTAATTCCATCACAGTCAACAACGGATATAAATGGAAAAACGAGGCAGACAGGTGCAACAGTATAGGATGGTATGTTGTCAGATCAGTAATCAGTGTCTATTTAAAAAATAGAAATATATTAAATGAGATACTTTAACTCCATTTTATTAAGGTGAAGTGAAGTTTTATTACTAGTGTTATGATCATATGAAGGGAAGTAGGGGTAGTGAGGTATACACAGGAGAATAAAGCAAGCAGCTGAAAATCTGTTATATTAACCTAACAGTTCTTGATATTCTGTAAAGTTATTGAGATGTGATTTTTCATCCAAAACTAAAAAGCTTCCATGAAAGTATTAGTTAAATAAAAAGCAAAATGGAAGTCCTGTATGTTGTGTATATCTCTATCGCAGGAGACATATGTCTGATTTTTCTTTAAGGACAGTGTAAGATAATAGAAATGCAAATTTTCTAATCTAAAATTTTCTAATCTAAATTCTAGAGAATAAATAGCAAATTAATTTAGCAAAATAGGAAAAAAAAAAGGCAAATTACTTGCAGAATATTAACTTCTATAAACAGAAGCACTGCTTTTTCCATTACCTTGCCAAATCACTATTGTGGCCCTTAATTGAATGTACATATTCTTGCTTTCTTTTTAAAATAGTTCTGTTTCTTTTTTGTTACAATTTTAATATAATGAAAATATCATGCCTAGAGGGTCATTCTTTTTTGCATTTTTAGAAGTTAGGAAAGATTATTTTACTGTATAAATCAGTATGTGAAGGAGCATCAGCCCTTCATTTATAGTTATGCAGCCCAGTAGTCACAGGTGGTTACACTGGGCCAATTTTAATACTACCAAAAGCAATAAACAGACACAGGTTGATCTTGTGAACTTTTAAAGACATGAGCCCTTCGTTCATGTCTGTAGTTCCCCAGAAGTTAAATTGAATTATTATGCAAATAAGACCACATGTGTACATGCTGTCAGGTTCCAGTTAATAAACGGCCTTACTCCTCTGTTATTTTTATGAACTATACATAAAAGATGCTTATGTAGACACTTCTTCAAAAAATATAAATACGGTTTTCTATGAGATGAGAAAAAAAACACTATTTAGTCTGGCTTTCTGTGACTCAAACTGCAAATATAACATTTCACTTTCTGAATTTCTGCACTGTTTTAATTACATTATGAATTTATCTCCATAGGGATGTTGACATGCATTGAAACCATGGTTATTAGTCATCTGAATTTCTACTGTCCTGTTTTTTGGTGGGGCCTGATTCTAATTTACATGAAGTCTTGGACACCTGTTGTGCGTTGAAAAGGAGCTTTTAAAAAGATCTGCTTAGCTGAGATTTACCCCTCATTTACATCCCCATAACATGTTTGAAAGCAGGTACAGTTACCTTAATGCAAATTAGAATCAGACCCAGCACTTTCACATACCTTTATTTTAGATCCTGGCATTGCAGATGTAAATGTGTACACGTGTTACAAGAGAGTGGACAACTACTATAAACTTGTATTTTATATGCCAGTGATCTCTGGAATAAATCCCTGCATATGTACACATGCACACAGATATATACATACAGGAATGAGCCCTCTGCATACATGAGCACCTTTCAGAATTTAATCAGCATAGATGCACGAGGGTTATGATAATCCTTAGCAGCTTTGCCAGCTCACTTTTGTGATACTCCTAAAGTACGTGACTCAAACATGTTCACAAACAGCCTAGGTACAGTGCTTTGCCTCATGTGAACATTTGTCACCAGTGGTTTGGCTTCTTGAGCGATGCTGAGGAGAGTTGGACTAGTGTAGAAGTGAATCAAGTCTTTAGTCTTATTTTCATAGGGGACAGTAAGGAGATAGGATAAAAAAGAGCTCTGCCCTGCCATGTTTTGGTCACTTTCAGACCTAATAGTAGTCCAGTCTCCTGCAAGGCAGCTCAGAAAAATTGGAGGAAATACGCTGTACCCTTTTTGTCAAATCCTGGGCTTGATTTGGTTTTGACTAATCCTGCAGTCAGAGGTGGCTGAACATAGAGTGGAAATTACTGTCTTGAAATGGTGAAGACTTAGTAAATTTTTTTGAAGGAGGTGAAGTCTTTTTGGTTTGAGACTATGACAAATCCTACCATTTCACAATTTGTTTTTTAAAAAGTTATTTCTGACTGACTTATGAATTACAAATCAACTCAATCTTCTTTATTCTCTGCTTCATTTTTGAGATATATTGATAGTGATGAGTCATATGAAAAAGAACTCGCATATGTAAGTGGGTACTGGAATTGTTAATACATTCAGCAATGATTTGCCACAGCATTGGATAAAAATGTATTTATGGAAAAGATTTCTGAGGTCTCTGAGTGGGAGCTAAGTTTGAATAGACAGTAAGGAGTCTCTTGCCATGTTTATCCCATCTTTTCTTCCAAAGGTTCAGGAAGTCTGCTATAATTAATCTGTAGAACACTTAAAATAGTTGTAAAATTTAAATTTTAAAAAAGTTGTAAGTTTTGTTTCCATTTTCTGAGTACCCTGAATTTAACAGGCTGACATCTGAGATTTACTAAAGAAATCCATTTAATCTACAAGAAGAAAATACTAGGCCACATTTTCACTTTGGTTGCTTCAACTCTATTGACTTCATTGGAGTTAACCAATAGAAGGATGCTGATCCTGAAAACATACATGTCCATAATATCGTATTATTTATTAGGGACCACACTATCTTAAGTACCGGTGTTGTCTGTATGATTCCTACAGTTGTTTCCTACATCTTTTTGCTTGGAGTCTGATATAAGCACACTGCCGGCATTCAGATGGAGCCCTTAATTCAAAGATGTTGCTGACTTACCTGTTTGAACTATGTACTATCCAAGTACACTGCTTAATTGAAGTAATAGTAAGAACAGAATCAAGCTTACTGGGGTGTTTTTTTTCAGTGTTTATTAGGCTGTAAAGACTGTGAATATGCTTTTCCCAAATGTTAATGAGGATTCCTTGTCATGTGCAATAGGCATAACCCAAATGAGTGTGCTGTCTGCTAATTTGCCATAATACATTCCCATCTGAAAGCAGTGAGGGGAGTGAACATTCATCCTAGTCCTAAAATCAATGTAAACAATTAGTTATTGACAACATTTATCACATATTTTAGGAGTAAATATAGTATTAAATGGAGTAATTAAGTGTGGTTCCTCCATGTCTTACACCTTGTACTTTTGCAGAAAGGTATTTATTTTACAAATCCAAAATAAATTGAAATTACTGCATACTTCTGACAATCCCAAATCCTAAACTTTTCAAAACTGGATACAATTTTATCATCTTTTTAGGCTTCAACAATATTATAGAAGCTGTTTTGCTGTACTATGTTATCTTCATGTTTGAGAGGCTGTTTTGAATCAGCTCAAATTCTACAAGAATGCATAGAAACTATTTTCACAATAATTCTGGGTTGAGTATATTGATAAGTGTGACAGCAAGCAATTGTGACTATATAGCAATGGATGGCAAAAGAATCTTCTGTGCTTTCTGTTTAAGTTACCATTGGAACAGATGAACTGTCATAGCTTTCGGCAACAAAAGTCACGTCCACACTACTGAAATTCCAATTAGCCAAGTTTGAACACAGTCCATTTGTCAGATTTTAGGTAGCTAGCATTGCTGTTAGCTGGAAGCAAGAGACACTTCTCTACAGGGAAAGCTATTACTGGCATAACACATGGAAATATTCAATTGTTCTCTACAAGCTACAGCTTTTGTTTCATCAGCAAGTATGGCAGAAATCCTGGCCAGGCTTCCTGTCTAGCAATTGTAGCACAACTTGCTTTCATCTGATTTTGATAACTTTGTCAGAGATAGGTAGCAGTCTCTGGATTTTGACATTGCCAATTTAATATAACTCAATGAAATCTCTTAAACTGATTAAAAGACTGTGGCACGTTACATCTTTTAAATTTTTCTTGATGCATTGTGTGACTACCTCAGCACAACATAAATATTAATAATAATAATATATAAGGGAATGCAGATCTGTCTGACAAAACACACAATTTCCATTCTTTATCTCTGTTTTGTTTCCACTTGTTTTCTGTACCAACAGTGGTTGTTGAAGTCCAGAAACAGACGTACTTAATCTTTCTATGTGTACGTTTTTCAGGAAAATGTCCACCGGTACGTTGTGTGACCTTCTACAGAACTGAGATTGAAGCTGATTATTTTAAAAAAAACCCTCACAGGACAGTTTTTTTAAAAAAAACCAATAAATATATATGGACTGCAGTTCAGCAAAGTACTTATACATCTTTTCATAGTCTGATTTAGGTTTTAAAAACATTCAGACAGTATTTTTGAAACAACATGTTGTGATAGAAACAGTAGCAATACTGGGAAGTGACTTCTGTAGTAGAAAAATTAACATGCATTATTGAAAAAGTAGTAGTTGTCTCTTGTTTAACCATTTTATATACATTCCCTGAACCTCCGTTTAAATCCTGCATCTGTTACTTAAGTCATTGCTTCTTTTACAGAAGGCCAGATCTTGAAGGTGAGGAATACTTGCATCTCAGTGAGAGTGGTCCAACATACCAAACACACCCCGTTACCCAGACTAAAATGACAGTGATGCCAAATATTTGCATACTCATATAGCGTCCATTCTTTCTCTTCTGAAAATCACTGCAGCAGAAACTGGGCTCTGTTGTGTTCTATCAGCTGTGGCCAATCTCTCCACTTAGCACCTTGGGCTGCTTTGCTAGGGAACATGTTACACCTGTAACCTTTTTAGATTGTCACTTCCTCAGGCCTTGTACCCTTGTTTGTTTACAAAGCACCTGACACTCTTAGGGTGCAATAACTAAAGACATAATGGATATCAAAATACATGGTGTGCTACGGTTGATCTCCATCTCACTTCTAAGGCAGGATCTCTTACAGAGGAAAGAAAGGGGTATAATGCATAGATTTAAAATTCCTTTTCTCATTTGTTTGGTAAGATGTTCTTTATTTCAAGTCGAAGCAGGTGAGCTCACCTGGTATGAGTAAGAACTTGGTTCTCTTCCAGCAAAAGTATAATTTTCAGTTTTGCCTCAAATGAGTGGAATATTTCACAAGCTAAATACATAATTCTGCATGTAAAAATTCCAGCAGGTTTTAGTTCCACTGGCACAGGATGCTTGCTAACAGTATGAATTGTAGATCCAAATAAATATTTTGAAAATAGGAAATCTAAAGAAGGATGGGGTTCAGAGAAATTCTCAGTGAAGTCTAAAAAGCAGGATCATTATTATGAATACAGCTGTGGGAGTCATCTATGAGAAGGACCCTGATCTTTTTATGATTCCCAGTAATCTAACTGAATCTAATCTAATCTTGGCATCCATGTGACCAGGACACTCCTTTTTCCCTTTAGTAACTTCATCCCCTTGCTGGTAAGCTGCTCAGACAAGAACAGAATTAAACACATTCCATTTGTCCTTTAGCAGTAGCAAGCAATGATTATTCATTAAGTCTGAGATACATCTTTAATAGCAGTTTTTCCTGACTTGATCATCTTTCACTGCCTTCTGGAAAGATTTACTAAGAGAAATCCTATTTTTCAGACACCATACTCCAAATTGAATCTGGAGTCTGGTTTCTGATACAGTTAAGTGAGATAGAAACTTAGATGGAAGTTAGAAAACACTCTGTCATACGGTCAGGAAGTTCATTAAGATGACATCCATTTCCTGGCTTACGTCAATTTCTCAGTCAAGATCCACTACTGCTGACAAAGGGGGTTTCATTAATTCTCAGTAGACACATACCTTGTCCATGGTGTTCAGAAGCTTCTCCTAGTATTCTGTTTATATTTGCTTTTTTGCTTTCATTTTGTAATCCATTATTATAAGCCATTGTGTAACTCTGAAAAATTTCACATCTTCCTTGCAAGGTATTTGTTGATGTTAAAATATTCCCTATAGTCATTCTTAATTTAGTTATTTTAATCCTTGTTCAAAATGAAGTTTAGTTCACTGACACCTTTCCAGTATTAGAGTGCCAAAAGCTAGGTACAGAATTCTATGTGCAGTCTCACCAAAGCTGCAAGGAGAAAGTTGATCACCTCACTGGGCTCTGAGATGATATTTCTACAACCCAGAGTCAGTTGCTGTTTTGGCTGCTTCAGCCCGTCACTGTAAGCTTTAATTTGCCATGCTTGGCTGTCTCTCTGGACTTTCCAGTATGGCCTTTCTATAGAATTGCAGTGCTTCAAAGAATAACAAAGCACAACTTTGATTTTTGGAGGAAGGATTTAAATCTTACTATTTTTACTATTATTTCTAACATCTAAGAGGTTTTTTGTACGATTTCTCTGTCTTTGACTAGAATATAAAAGTGCCAAATTTATTATTAAAGGATACGCTGATAAACGAAATATATGAAATACGTATTTTCTACTTCCTTTAAATTGTCACTGTTGTAGATAAAGCATGCTAGCCTCCAGTTCATAGCAATTTTTGCTTGCATCCTGTTGCTAAGACAATGATCATATCCAAGATAATTTCAATACATTTTTAATAAGATTTTGAGAGGTGTTTTGCTAAGCCTGTTGGTACACCAAACTCTGAAGACATAACAAGTGCAATCCCATAAGGATCTTTCTTATGTCTGATTGTATAAGCATTTCACTATTGACTACGATTGTGAAACAGAGGCTAAAAAAAAAAAAAAAAAGGTAGATGAGACCAAAAGTTTGGGAGGTCCTGCAAGGGACAGATTAGAACTGAAAATGGTGGTGCTAAATTGGAAGAACATTCTAAACTCAGTAAGGTGACATCTGATACAGACAGATCTCTAGATGGACACACCAACACACCGTGAAGTGATTAGCTATGCAAAATCACTGCAGATAATTATCCGGCCATAAACTGAATAGGAGTCACTGCAGAAATGTGTTGCAGCACGAAAAAAGCAAATGCCATTCCGAAGTGTGGAACAGGACTGTCATCTAGTTATGCCATGATTTTTAGTACTGCTGGCGTTCTCCAGGACCACTGTATTCCATTTGCAACCTGACGCTTACACGTGTGGACAATTCTGAGAAATCTGAGAGGATGCCAGCAAGAACAATATGAGGTTCAGAAATGAAAAGTTGAAAGAAGGCAGCTGAATGTGATAATGGCCTCTGAGAAATTTTGCCGTCAAGAGGACAGTGATATGGGGGTTTTATTTCCCTGTGTCTACTTAGAATAAAAAAGAAGAAATGGGCCTGTTTGAAACACAGTGTGTGTTTCTGATGTTAGGAAAACCTCTTGATTTATAGGACGAAAGGCTGGGAGCAGGCTACCTCTGGAAGTTTTGCAAGCTTTTCCCAGAGTATTTTGGGAAAAGGTAAATAGATTAACTATTCCTGATTCTGTCTCAGAGCATGGACAACTCCTCCTAAGGCTGCCTTCTCTAGCTCCATAACTTCATATTTCTCTATGCACAGTGCTATTTCCTCCTCCCAGAAGTGAAGCAATACAGTCTGTCAGAGTGGTCTGACTTGATACAAACTTTTTATTTTGTGCCCCAGTCAGGCTCAGGACCTCCCTTGAAAATGTTAGTATAGCTTGTTGTAGAAATGCAACAAAGTCAAATTTCACCGATAACAACAGTTCAGTGGAACTTTTGGAGTTCAGCAAACTTTCCCTGAAGTGAAGGTAGAGATTTGGGGAAAACCTGCCTGCCTCCAGGTGACTGCTGTAGAGGAGGGTGGTAAAAGCTTTGGGCTCCTGAGCCAGCCATACAGAAATAACAGTTTTCTTTGCTACTTAACTGCCTGTACCACCTTTTCTTATTTCTCTTTTCTACAGACCAAACTTAAAAAAACAAAGCCACAGTGCAGGCAGCTCAGTCATTTTTTTAAATCATTAGTAAGGTAATCTTCCTGATGATTTACTACCTAGTCTAATTTCTCATTAGTGTACTTGTTCTTCTTGATGTCTACAAATATTCTTTTATTCACTGTTTCTTCTTTAACTAAAATTATCTCAGGGCAAATTCAGTTGCTCTTATCTTTGTCCCGCTCTGCTCATTCTCTCCATTTCCAGAAAATTCTTACTGCCCTCCATTCTTTGAGTAGACATTTGGGAAGCTGTACTGGCTGTTTGGCATTTTCCTTTCTTTATCAGCAGCATTATATTATATTCTGATGCCTTTCAGGAGTCTGAGGGCTTCCTGCATTTTTGTGTCAGAAAGCATTCTTGAACTTCAGTATCTACTGCTTTGTGAATCCATTCTTTAGCATGCACCAAAGGACTAATGGGTACTAGCAGAGAGCATCCCTATTCTTTAAAATCAGTTCATAGTATGAAAAATTGTAGTAATGAAAGTTAGATCCATGATGAACATTCTTTGTCTAGAATCTTTACTTTTATGTCTCATGAAATTGTCCTTGGTTTAATTTAGTTCTCAGACTCAGAGCTAAACTCCACGAGGCCAATTTTTTAATTATTTTTGCCACCTTGCAAATACAAAGGAGCTATATCCAGGCCCTATATACCTTCTATATATATTCAGAGAATATAACCAAGCCCTAGACAATATTACCTGTATATAGAGAAGGTCAGGAGGGACATACTCCAAAACCACACTGCAGCTCATTTTAGCTGTCACTATTTTGTTGACATGGGTAATAGGATTCACGTTAAAGCAGTATGAAGAAATAGTCCACCGCCAGCTACCAACCAGGGAACTATGAACCCCTCTCTGCATTTTTCACACTTTCTTTCTCAAATGAACAGAAATCAGACAACCAAATGGAGAACCAAGGCTGGTCATTAATTTGCACTAGTCACCCAGAAGTGTTTGGCCAGCTTGAAGTGTTTATGTATATGGTTACTACAGCCAACACTGGATCACTCCATTAATATTACAGATTTTGTCTGAATCCTTCTGTGGCCACCTCTCAACAACCCTGGAGTGACTCACAGTCATTAAATTTGTCTAGCCATTCCCATGAAGCCACTGTTACTGCTTTCTAAGTAGGAAAATTGAGTGCCAGGTAAATGTCATGCTTAAAGTCATAAAAGTTTGCAGTAAATCCCAGGTCTGTAGGAACCCTAATTGACAGTCACAAAGCGATGACACATCCAGTACGTTTTATGTTACTTCAGATTACTGGGAGTTGAAATAGCCGAAGATGGAATTAAATAACTTTTAAATACAACAAAAAAAATTAATTGGATGTGGCCAGCGTGGGTCCTACTTCTGTCCCCACAAGAAGCAGCAGGTGGCTTCTCCTGATAATTGTAATGAAACTGAAAAATGAAGGTAGATAAAACCAACAGATTCAGAATGTCCTCCTCAACTTTATTTTGAAAGATCACCTTTTTGGCACCTGCAGTCCCTTTAATGAAAGAATGTCATCCAGTTCTGCAGAAAACAGGACACTGCAGTCCCAGCTAATAAACCCTAGAATTTCTTGGGACTGTAGATATAGAAGTTCATGACCGAGTGGTTTACAGAGTGAAGTTTTTACTTGCCCTAGGGATCCATGAAAAGACAGGCAGCAAGAAAGGTGAAACAGTGAGGTGCAGAGTTAGATGTCATCAGGTACTGATGCAGTCACGGGTGGATGCAGGTAAATGGAGCTCTTCTAATTTAGAATAATTAATAATACGCAGAGTTAGATGTCACCAGGTACCGATGCAGTCACAGGTGGATGCAGGTAAATGGAGCTCCTCTACTTCTAATTTAGAATAATTAATAATAGAGCTTTTTACTCACTTCTTACACGTGTTTACCTTTATACCTTTGTCTGAAAACTTAGCACAGGTAGTATTTCTGGAAATTGGGATTATACAGCTGTTAGAGCCTTTACTTGTAGAACAGTAGCCACATTTTGAACTTGTCAGCCTTGAAAATGCCCCGTGTACCTTTTGATTTATGGAAGTTAGTAAGGAGTAGAAATGTAAATAGGCATACAAGGGGAAAACTGTGAACTGTTTTACATTCTTACAAAAGCAAAGAAAGACCATCAGACAGGACAGATACTGCCTGTGCGTTGTCTCATGGGAAGATCCATGTGCGTTGGGTAAGGGAAGCAAAGACTGTAATAACTCATCATCCACTTTTAAATTCACTCTTGAGAAACATGTTACAGGTAATGCAACCAGAAGGAGTTACGTAGATTAACGCAGGAGACAGCGGGCAAAAACTGACAAAGTTAGCTCATACAGCCATGACATTCAGTGTTCAGAGAACAAAGCAGAGCCTGGAAAATGCAATACAGCAACAAAGCAAAAAGCATGTTAAATAGTCCTATGGAGTGAGGTGGGCTTGCAGCAATAAAAACTGTGGTGCATTTGTGACCACCTATAAAGCACTTCTTTCTTCAGGTTATCAGCTTTGTTGTATTGATAATTCTGTGTGTAGAAAGAAAAAGAGAAACTACTGTCTTTATTGTATACTCTTGGTGTATCAGGAAGGAAAGAACAGATATGTTTAAATGAACTATTGTATTTATTTTTCTTTGCATTGTGATGGCACTTAGACCCCCCAGTCAATCCAGATATGAGTGGGTAGTGAGAATTGTAGATCTGGATTAGCTCTTACATGTTTTATCTGTTCATTCACACGTATGATTGAAATCTCACGCACCTGCAGATGAGAATTAGTTCTTAGTATATTACAAATTCAGAATTATCTCAGGCTAAACGTAGAGCCCATGGGTTCCTGTTAGTTTTAAATGAAAATGATTGCATGTACAGTGACATGGGGAGCTAGTGCAGAGATTGCTCTGAATTTTGCATTGGAAGTATAAAGGGCTGTAGATCCGCTTTCCATGGAGCCACATAATGTTGATTGTTTCAGTACAGTCACAGGGAATCCTATACATCTAGGAGTTTGCTTTTTCCTATTCCTGTCATACTGCTCCCCAACCCTTAGCTCTCTGTCTCTATTATAGCACTCTGTCTTTGCCATTGATTTTAGCTATTATCTTTTTTGTATTCTCAACCCTGATATTGTTCAGCACACTGGAAGGATTTCCCAGGCAGAAAAGAATTATTTGTGAAAACATTAACTAACATTTAGCTGCGTCATGAAATTGGGTGAAGAAGCTGACTGGGGAGGCACACACTGCTGTCCATCCTCACAGCTGTCTTTGGCCTGTTCTTTCCCGATCCACAGCTCATCAGCTTTGTAGATCACCCAGCAACTTGCTTCTAAGGAGCTAGGCTAGATGTCATCCTTCACAGCTGCTTTCCTGCCTGGGGCCTGTTGGGAGCTCCAGGCTGGGGTCAGACTGCAGAATTGCCAAGGAAGTGGGCTAATAAAGAAACAACTGCAGCTGACTACTTAGTCCCAACTTCATCTGGTGCCTGTGATTTATAGGAAAGTTGAACATGTATCCTGCTGCAGGAATGAGCAGAGTAAAGGACTCATTCCTGTAGTAAAGCAAGATAACAACTGTGAAGATACCTTTTATGTTCTGAATCTCTTGAGCCAGACCCTAAATCCTTCCTACTAAGCAGATTATAAACATTCTAAGATCTGATTAGTGTGTAGGCTGATGGCTTCATAACCCTAAACAAATGTGGGACCCATCTTTAGATGCTGGAAGAGGATGTTTTGACTTTGTCCTGGATTACAGTCTACAGCCACTAGAGAATAACAGTTTAGAAAACCAAATCAGCGATTTTTTGTACACATGTGTCTGTATATGTATTTCAATCCATAAAACTTAAGAAAATGCGAAAGCAACTTGAGCACCATGTTGATCCGCTCGTATGCAGATTTTATTAAAGCAAAATTCCTGTTTGGTTCAGAAAAATTGGGAAAGGATGGCAAAGTCCTGTCTTGAATCCTCAGTATAGCATACATGGCACTGTAGCAATTTATGTTGCTGGTCCATGTGCAAAACTCTTCCAGAAGTCCTTTATCTTTCTGCCAGGATCTGATTAACAGTAAAACCAAGGTTGGCAAAGGAGTAAAACTAAAATTAATTTTCAAATGCTTTGTTTTAAAGTAATTTAACAATATTTAGGGTCCAAAACCAGCTTCAGCCTTTTACTGCAAATCTAGGCCTGCTGAAGACTTTCACCATGCTTGACTCTAAGGACATCAGTCATCCTTTAGATATAAACATGTTGGCTGAATTACAGAAAGTCAAATATGTATATTTGACCTTGCAGGATGAGGGCTTTGAACCATGGGTGAAACTTTGCGAATTGTTTTGTCACTGAATTGTTTTACAAGAGTTTATGAAACACCTTCAAATACCAAAATGAATTAATTTACAGCATACATTAGTTGCAAGAAACTTTGCTCTTTACACGGGGCTGTAAGACCTCAAAAACATTTTAAATCAACTGGGTAAACAGTGTAAAATATCCAAAAATATTGCAGCTGCATGCCATTCTTCAGTCATTTTTAAGCTCATTATTACTGCGTATTTATAAATCCCTAGAAATAGTTGTTTCTAATAGATCTCCTGATAGATCCTGAACCAGAATGACAAAAATGGCACACTGTAATTAGACAGGGGGAGGGGGAATAAATCTGATGTTCTGCCAAAGCTCATTAAAACAGGTTCTGCACTCCAGTGCACAGAATATAGCTCATGACTGGAAACAGAGGAGCATACTACTAGCTTGACAGGGAGGAGAACATGAAATTATTTTCCTAAAAACCGAGTGAAATATTGGAGAAGAATGGAGAAGTAAAAAGAAAGTGAGTCATCTTTTCAAGGATGGAGACATTGCTGTTCCTGATCATATGCTGGTAAACCAAAATGCCACTATGCTTTACCATTTTTTAACAGGGCAAAGGTATACTGCTCAGAGGTGCCAAGGCTAGGGTCTGTACAGGCTAACTCGAAGGGCATTTATTTGGCAAGGTGCACCAATTTCTTGGAAGATCTGGTGGTTCCACTTGCTGATCATGTACTTAATATACATTCCTGTGAGTTTCTGTTTGACAGTGTAAAAAGGTGCCCAGAGCTGCCATTTCTTATTAAAGCTGATGCAGTTTTAGAAAGTATTTGACTTCGGGATAACTTGTGCATATTTACTTATCCTGTTTTCTAACAGCCAGTTTTTGACCCTAAAGGTGCTCTTAATATGTAGCTAACACACATACTGCCTGCCATATCACCACTTGCTCCAGCAATGCCAAGCGAAACATAAATTGCTTGACAGCCTTGGCTTTGCTGCGTTTACTTTGGCCAGACAGAATGGCCACCCGCATGTGGTAGCAGAAGAGAGGGGAAGAATAAGTGTTGAATGCAGCAACTTGCCCATGAAGCTTATTCTGCAAACAAATGTTCTGTAGTTCACAGAAAGGTAAAAAACAGTGACGCAGTGGTGTGTGTACAGGAAAATAGCCTTAGGTGCTTTGGAGACCCACAAAAAAACATAGCAGAAAGTAAATACTATATAAAACCCCAAGAAATGGCGATAAATGAGAGCAGATGTAAACTTGAAAAGAAGGTTTAGGGTAAGCTGTTTAGTAACCAATTAACAAAATTAGCATAATGAAGCTTTCTGTTAAAAAGGCAAGAATATTCCCCTTATGCGGAGTCCCACATAAGAGGATGCCTTGGAGAGTTTGAAGGTTATTCAGCCATAGCCTGTCAGGGCAGGAGGCCACATTTCAGCACCTTTCTGTGCAGGACTTGAGGGAGAACAGAGATCTTTAAAGGCCTCACATGATCTATAAAGTACCTCTTTGGCTTTCATAAACTTTGCCTTAGACAGTATAAAGTATTATTCTGCAAATCCTGTATCATTCCCACTCATATAGGGTGGACAAGACTATTTGTCCCCACTCAGATACTAAATGTTTGGTTGAGCTGAAGAACTGAACAGAAACCTCTTGAGTCTTAGTTCTGATTTCCCTTAGTAAATTATATTTCCCAGCAAACTAGGTTTGGGACTCCTTGTTTGAATGCTGTTCCCATATCATCTGGACATACCATTCCCGTATTACATGACTATTAGCCCTGTTCATTAGTTATTGATCAGAGACAATACAACTCCCTGGATCCAGGTCTGATTTCAGCTGTAATCATATAAATGTAGTGGAACACTATACTTCCTATATTTACATTCTTCCTTCTGCACAAACAGAGAGTTGGTCTTCGTAATTGGATGAACAGGTGTTAAGATGGACCAATAAAGAGGTTACAGAATGTTAATTGCTGCTTTAAAGTGTTATCTTTAGGGAAAGTAAATTAAAACATAAAGCAAGTAATAAGTCTGCTCCTAAGGCAACAGACAAGACTCGCTTGGAGAAGTTTCAACACCAAGCAACCCAGCATTTTACGGCTGCTGAGGGAGGCAGAAAGTAAGGTACACAGGCCAAGGCTGGCTCCTGTCAGAAGGGGCCAAGCCTGAAGACAGGGAGGTATTTGGAGTGGACACCATTTTCTTAGCAGGATCTTCTGAAGTGGGTAGTTCAGAGCTGTTACACCAGATCTTTACCAGAGGACTAGTCTTTAATCAGCTGAATTTGCAGGTGTTTAGCTAAACAAGTGCTATAGTTGGTTTGTACAGTGTTATCTGGAGGCCCAGCACACTCCTTGTGTGGTAAACGTTTGTCCACGTGGGAATTTGAGAGTTTCTGCTTACCTGAGTAAACTCCTAGGATGCTTGGTTACACCTCTGTCCCACCTGGGATTGCATTTGCAACCTTGAAGTTTACATGGCAGGTGAGTGAAGTATGGATAGGGTCAAGGAAATGAATCTTTCTCTCTGCTGAAGTCAGGAATAATTTTGCCATCAGATTCAACGGTACTGGATAAGATTTTATTCAGTGTATGTAACTGACTCTTTTTGTCTGATCACAGGGCTCTCTTGAGCTTAGTTGTATGGCATGACCCATTCAGAACTGAAGTGCTGCTGTTATGGGCTTCAGTTCTTGTGAGGAATTCCCAAGGTATATTCCCAGTTCTGAATTCCCTTGTTAGCTTTTGGTCCTATTCAGTGATTTTTGTTCCAGTTCTGGGATTTGACATTTTATATTAATAAATGGTGTTTGTGAGACAGTGGGCATTAATATCAGAGTGTGTAGGAGCTTTACTGGCCCTGACATTTGATGAAGACTTCATCTACCTACATAAGTCAGCTTGGTTACTGGAAGAGTTTGTGATGTGTTTATTTCTGAACAATAACACAAGCCAAACAGTTACATTAGTAAAGTAAAAGAAAGAAAACATATCAACAGGAGTCTGAACAGAAACCTAATACTGATGAGAATGAAACCTTATCTCAGGATGCAGGAGTTGGCAATCCCTGCTGCCAACAGCTATCACAAACCAAAGAAGAGAGAGGAATGTTTTATAAAAATTATAAAGAAGTTGGGACACCCCGTTAGATAACTATCCACCTACATGTAGCTG
>NW_010237912.1:41336-48951 GCF_000690775.1 Eurypyga helias
TTCAGCATGGCCAAGTGTCAGCCATGGGGCTCCAGTGAAATGAGTGCTCTCTGTCTTGTGTAAATATATGTATTAATCGCTTGGAGCTGCACTATCAAAGAAAATCAGCTGAACAACAGAACAACAAAACAAAGAAACTCTGAGACCTTCCACTGCCTACAGCAATATGCAGTTAAAGATGAATGCTCTGCTCATTTCCATTCTGAACTAAACTCCATCTTCAATGCCATCAATATCATCAGTGTCATTACTGCAACTGCTGTGCGAGTTTGATGCAATAACTATTAATTAGACCATTTTTGCCCTCCTTCAACAACAGCCCTAGTGCTTCAGTTCCTAATGGAGTTTATCGTATTGTATTTTGATTTTGCTCAGAGCAGCCTTTCTGAATTCTAAGTTACTGTAAGGTAATTGAAAGTACAGCAAAGGTTACAGAATACCCTTCATACTTTACCAGCTCATCTGCTTCACAACATTACACATCCACAGCATAAACAGCCAACTCAATAATGAAGAATGCTGACATAAAAAATAGCACCCTACATTCACACACTCTGAGTCTTTTCACTCCTCTCTCAGTGGTCAACAAGGTGAACAAAACTGGGAATGTCAGATCAAAGCAAGAGAGTGTAAACCAGATAAAACTCTTCATTTTCAGAGGCAAAGAGTATCCATCCTTAAAACATTATTAGCTGTTCCATTTGTCTTACACCACGATGGTTGTCTTGTAAACCTCTGATACTTTTGGATTAGTCTAACCGTTTCTTTTCTCAGTCTGTAGGTATACGGAGTTTGTTGGTTAACTTGCTGGTTTAAGTCTTTCCACTCGTACATGGAACAGCTGTAGGTTAATTTGCATTGTAGGAGCACAGGTTGATGCATCATCACTGCACAGGGAGTAATGCACATCTGCCTGTGCTGACATTGCCGTGGCTCCTGCCTCCTTTAGTTATTGAGCAGAGATAGGACAAGGAATACACTTCTGTCTTTTCTTATCTAGCTCTGTCTCATCTGTTTCTTTGTGTTTTCACAGTCCCCAACACAAGGCTGAGCTGCTCTGCATCAGCAAAATGAAAAAAAACCCCTCAGTATATCTTCTGAAAACCCAGCTCCTTCAGTCTGTTGCAGGAACTAGCCACAAAAAGGTTGCAAAGGTTCCCTGATATTCCCACCAATGCTCAGCTCCCTTTTCTTAATCTGTGGAGATGACACTTCTTGTCCACCAAACCATGAACACGTAAACTGATGTTTGCCTATCATTTTGGAAGGGGACAATGGGTTTTATTGGTTATTGCTATTGTAATCCTTGCTGCTACTGTGGGTGAGTTTCTGCTTCCTCACTCAAATCTAAAGTATAAGAGCTAACCCGTCAACCAATGAAGTTTTAATGCGTATATTCACATACGTAGACATAGCTATATGCACACATTAGTGTGTATGTTAGTATCAGGTATTCTATGAAATTGCTCTGTTTCCTGCCTCTGGATTGGACTATATTTTGAAGGAAAGCACATTCTAGTCTAATTTGTTTTCAGAAATTAGTGAGATATGTGGATTTGGGGTTTTCTTTAATGGGAAAGAAAGTTAGATGGCACCTATGTTTTTGAAACTGCACAATGCTATTCCTCGTGTTTGGTTCCAGTTTCTGCTTTTCAGGTTTGTCATAATCTGTAGGCCAACATATAACTCGACCACATGCATCTGATCCAGCAGCTTCTATGCAAGCAAAACCCCCGTTGACTCCTGCTGACTTAAGGGAAGATTTTTATTGCTACTGGTGATGAGTTTGAGTTCCTACAAGTGTGAAGCTTTAGGTCCAAATGTGCTGAGAGGCTTAAAAATATCCATGAACAGAACTACTGATAATCAGTGTTGCTGAAATGTCAGAGGAGTAACTCGAAAGTGTCATGATGCAGCTTCCTTATCACTAAAGTTATCCCTGAAATGGAAGAGAACTACAGGGGCTTTCATAATCTTTTTATAACATCATTACGGCCTCATCCCTTTAGAACACTTGATACTCTTGGCTCTCAGAAGTGGAACACGAATGAAGTGAGCACGTAGGATACTTGACAGTATCACGCACCTGCAGTCCTAAAATGTTTGATTTTGAGGGTCAGTACAAGTTTTGCCTGAGTGATGTGTGAGGTAGATGCTAGGAAGGAGACTTGAGAACTTAGCCCTCTTTGTCTCTCCTTTAGACTCCCAGGTACTTAAAACTCCATTATTGTTTTAGTAAAGCTGTGTAAGAATTTGCTGAAAACTCTGTCTCCCTTGATTCTTAATGTCTACAGGATATTCCTTATGATAAATATTAATAATTTGCAAGGACATGGATGAATGCATTTTTATAATTATCAAAAAACAGACATACTGGTTTAGTGTTTAAAATTAATTATAGTAGGGAAACTAACATTCCATAAGGGAATTACATTAACTCATCAGAGTGAGTTCATTTTGCCTTTCAATTTACCTTTGTTAAATTTATTTACTGATTTTGTACTTAACTTTAAGCACTTAGTGAAATCTCAATTTTTGTAACTAGAGGGCTTTACTCCTAAATGTTTTAATTGATGTGTATTTAATTTACATCACCATATATTTAAATCTGTTACAAGTCCATAAATACAAATAATAGTTATTTGAAAATAAAATTTTCACAGTTAAAATTAGTATTTTAAATTTAAAATTAGTATTGAAGGATTTTAGGTTGGTTTTTCCTCTGTAGATACCTCAGTTTACCATGTTACTGAAAAACTAGGGTTTGCCAAGAACTAGTGGCAGTTAGACATTGCTGATTTCAGAGCCAACTGTATCTCCCATCACCTTCTTTGGTTCTCCTGTGTCCTACCGTAAGGATCATATTCCATCCAGGAAATGTATTTCCTTGGCCATGCAGTGTTATCGGCAATCTTTTTCATAGTGGGAATGCTGATCTGATTACACTTAATTGCAGAAGCCTCTGAAAAAATGGGAACCAGCTGTTTAGTTAGTTCCATCAGGTACATCTCAACATTTGACCTGTACTTTGCTGATTTCTCTGTTGCCATAGGGACTAATTTTAGCTTCCTAGATCTGTAGCACTGAGACTGCTGTGGAGGTTACAGGTTACAGCTCTAAGTGAGCTGGCAGCGGAAGGATCTTTGCCAACACCGATCTGCAAGAAGCTCCAAGCTTATCTGGTGCATGAGAGAAGAGTAACAGAAACTAGGGATAGGAAGGGCTCAATTAAGTGTTGATGTGTACTGGAGAGCATCAGTGTGGGAGGATGTTCTCTCAGCATTATTAATGGGAACATAATGCAGGAAAGCAGTACAAGAAAAGTCTAAAATATTAAAGAAGAGGGCTCTGACATTTAACGTGGGGGAAGCGGGAAGCAGGAAGCCAGGAAATGGAGGGAGAGCTTGTACCATAGTTGCTCACATGTTGTCGGGTTTGACTGAAGGTTTTTACTTTATTTGTAGAGGCAAAAGCTTATTCATTCTAAAACTGCTGATTACTTCTATCTGACTCAGAACACTGAGGAAAAATAATCAAGAAATTGTATAACCTTTTGAGAATTCATGAGGATTTTCCCTTTTTCTTCATGATGACATGCTTTACTGCATGGGGAGGAGACATGATTCTATGATTCTATGTCTTCCTTCCATCACCCCTGTGATCACAGCATGGGAGAACACTCCATAATGCCTCTGAAGAATACTTCCTTCATAAAAACATGTGAAAATCCAAGCCTGAAGTGAAGTATTTCTTCATCTGAAGCCCCACTGTTCCCTGTGCAGGCCACTGTGAAGGCCCTCAGGCTCGTGAGTTTTCACTTTAATGAGTAGCGAGGGACTCACAGCATTTTCACTGATATCATCACGTTAGCTCCAAAATCTTTGGTTGAATCCTAATTCACTGCATATTTGGGAAGTTGTTTAGGAACTGTAGCTCCCTGCAGAATCTGTTTTAGAGTCTCCAAATGTTACTAATATATAACAAAATGGGACACCGTTTTAAGGGCAGTTCTGCAAATACAAGCTCTCAGCCCTAATGCATTCTATTTTAGAGTCTCCACCCAATCTCCCTAATCTTTTAAAGATTGGTTTGTTCCATTAGCAAAAATAGCACTGAAAGTGGGCACCCTTGACTAGTCTTCCTCGAAAGTCAAAATTGAGACAGTATTGTGACATTAGCATGCATCCTTGCTCAGAACAGTGTAACTGATGCAATACATTTACAGCAAATTTTAAAATTTCCATCATAGTAAAGAGAAACTGCCATTCAATCCAGTGAAATGCTTTCTCAGTGTCAAAAGATGCTATTACCACAGGACTGGCATCATTTTTCATCTTAAAGAGGATATTAAATAAGCAGAGTAAATTCGTGCAGGTGAGCCTACTGTACTAAACGTAAAATAAAATCACGCATTGTTCAGGTTGAATTATTTTAATGCTTATACTTTGAGTCAATTGGCCAATAACTTTGCCAATTTTTTAATACCTGCATTTAGGAATAAAATGGATCCATATTCCTCTATGGTTTAGTCTGTTTCAGTGTTGCCACAATCAGCACCCTGCAGTCTGCAAAGTAGCTGCTGGTCAGCACCTGGTTTGCATAATCTAGTGTTACAAAGAAGCGAAAACAGCCAACATCAGCTTGTAAAAAAAAAAAAAAAAGATGTACCCTTTTTGAAATATGAAGGCTAACCTTGTCTAATGATTGCAGGATTTATGAACAGTGCAATAGCAATAGACTAGAAAAGTGGAAGGTCAGCCCACGTGTACACAAAGACTAAGCAGCTTTGGGCGAGATGAAAGATAGGACAAAGATCCAGCTTAGATCTAGAGCTGTATTTTCAAGACAGCACAGCATGATGAGAAGTAACATCTTTATAGAGAAATACTTGGGTTTGGGAATATACCTTAATCACCCAGATTTGAACACAATCTCCCTCTTCGTGGATCTTGAGCTCCAAGCAGGGTGAGGCAGAGATGTTACTTCCCTTTACACCACCTCTTCATTTTTCGCTTGTATTTGGTATGGTTGGAGAGCAGCCATTGCACACTATGTTTCCTCTGTGTACCATCTTCTGCTTCCTTTGCTAAATCCTATTTAGCTGGCTTGAAATGTCAGCAGCCCAGGGCAGCCTTTGGGCTCCAAACTTTCTTGTCCAATTGTGTGAAACTGTGCAGATCAGATTTAATACCATTCTTCATATCTCTTTTGTCTTCTTGACTGTCTGTGACAATTTCTAAGACCTTGTTTATCCCTGACATACCCCTCAAAGTCCTTCCCACCTTGTTCTGTATCCGTATTTGCTGCATATACTCTTTCTGCCCGAATCTCATCCCTTCCTCTTCCTCTCTCACCTTCAAATATGTGAAGCTGTGAATAGGGCAGTCTTCCTTCTACATGTTAGTTGATAATACCCAGACTGTGAAACCAAAATTTACAGTGCTGCATTTCTAATTAACCAAAAAGACATGCTGTAATAATATAGCTGCAGATAAGTAGCTGTGCTAGCAATTGCTCAGTGCTCTGTTGAAAAGTGACTTGCCAAGCAGAGCCCTCGTTAGCCAGTTACATCGTGGAACTCTGCATGGGATTGGGGAAGAAAGTCCAACGCTCTCCACCCTTGCTCACCAGCAGGATATCAAATTATATACAAAAAATATCTCCAAAATCAGTGACTAGGCAAGCATTGAGCAACTGTTACATTATTTTATAGTCATAAATCATGCCCCTTGTTTTCACTTTTGTTTTTCTTTACTCTTTGCAAGTTCTTGAACCCCAACACACAGCGCTTCAGCCTAGCAGCCTGCTGGTGAGTTGGAGCTGGTGTGCAGATGGACCTGAGCTCCTCTGCACAGGCTCCAAGCTGGGCAGTGTGAGCCAGTTTTATTCCAGAAGGCTTTTGTCACAGTAATGCGGTTCTGTGCCTGAGTTAATGTGCCAGTATAGACACGCTTTCGGATTCCAAGCTCCACATTTTCCAGACTGATATTGCTTAGAAGCAGAGAAGCTGTCATTTATCAACAGACAGAAACTGAACCCGCCAAAATGGCGTAACCGTTGTTGGAGAGTGATTCAGGATTGTGACAGAGATTAAGCAGTAGGAGACTGAGCAGAGGAAACTGATACAATGAGCAAGAACAGCTTGTGTCACGTTACCACCTGTTCCTTTGACATCTGAATTTATGGTCTAAACCATAAACGGCCTAAGGCCTCATTTATTTGAACTTGGGACAGCACACGCCCTACAGAGCTTAGTTTCACATGTCCAGTACTGGTCACAGGAAAAACCAAACAAACCTTACAGAATTCGAGGGCTTTTGGTCACAAATAAAATTAGATACTTATCATACAAACAAAAACTATTGTAGAGAAAGAAGGCATCAAAATAATCCCCTCTAAACTGAAATAAATCATAAACCAAGAGGAAAAATAAAGTAATTAGATAAATATAAGTGTTTGATTAGAAAGCTTTGGTCTCTGGGGAAATTCAGCAAATCAAAAGGCCAAATGCAATTCCCACCAAGGAAATCATCAGAAGGCAGTAAAAGTACCGCAGCAAAACTCGAGTCAGTATGCTCCTGGCACTGCAGTTTATGGGAGAGAATAGATATCTAATCAGCACCTTGAATAAAATATTTACTGTGATTGGGAAAAGTACAGGATTTTTTAAAGTTCTGTCACTTGAATCAAAAGCATAAGGCAGGTGGCGGTGACAAAGGCTAGGGAATGGGATAACAAGTATTAATAGCAGTTCAAAGAAAGGAGGGTACAGCTGCTGCGGGAAATGTTGGATCCAGCTCTGCAGCTCAGCTGAACTTGGTCCTCTGCCCTGAAGTGTAAGAAAGAAAAATGAGTGTATATAGCCATAGATTTGCTGTGATCCATGATTAGAGGATGCTAGTAGATACCCAAGATATCTATCCAGTACAAAACAGAGACAACCTGTTTTCTGTATTTGTTTAAGAGTGACAAATATCAATAATATGGCAGAAATGTTTAAACAAGGACACAGCACATCACAGAGGAAGACAATCCATCTGTTTTAGCAGCTGGTTTGAAGCATTCAGTTAGGTATCTATTGCAGTGAAGAAACTCTCCTGCTGTTTCAGGCTACTTCCTACAACGCTTATTCATCCTCACTATAAGAGGGGTCTAGGACATTATTTTAGAGCCATTCTGTACCCTCTAGAAGGTCCAGATTCCATGTTCAATTGCAGTTAACTAAGCAAGCTACATAAACGTGTTGAAGCTTAAGCCCAACTGGCAACCCAGCACCACGAGGCCACTCACTCACTCCTTCTCTGGATGGGATGGGGAGGAGGAAATATAAGGAAAGGCTGGTAGGATAAGACAAGGACAGGGAGGGATCACTCAGCATTATGGTCATGGGCAAAACAGACTTGGCTGGCAGAAGAAAAATCAATTTAATATGACTACCAATTAAATCAGAATAGGATAATGAGAGACAAAACTGGATCTTAAAAACACCTCCCCCCCCACCCCTCCCTTCTCCCCAGGCTCAGCTTTGCTCCCCATTTCTCCCCTCCTCCCCCCCAGCAGCACAGGGGACAGGGAATGGGGGTTGGGGTCAGTACATCACACGGTGTCTCGGCTG
>NW_010237912.1:49105-54421 GCF_000690775.1 Eurypyga helias
GTCCTTCAGGAGCAGCCTGCTCCAGCGTGGGCTTCCCACGGAGTCATGGTCTTCCTTGGGCACATCCCCCTGCTCTGGTGTGGGCCCTCCCCGGGCTGCAGGGGGTCTCTGCTCCCCCGTGACCCTCCATGGCTGCAGGGCACAGCCGTGTCTGGAGTACGCTGGGTAAATGGAAGAAATTCATACATGACAAAGGTGGCCACTACGTAATTTCAGAAGCACACGGGACATGAGCATGAAATTGCTGAGCTGTGACAGGCGTCACAGGCAGCTATTCTCGCACTGTACTCTGAATTTGCATATATGCTTATGTTGTGATATACTACATGAACAGCAAAGATGGTTTCTATAAACTTACAGATAAGAACGGCACCTGTTACCAAAATGAGATCTGTATAGTTTGGCCACTGCAGGACTTCATTCTGTGACTGTGCCTTTTCAGTTTGATGGTAATGGATCCCCTTGTTGCCATAGTTGTTGTTCAGCCTGTCATCGTAAGTGATGTTTGTGTTAGCAATAGCGGGAGAGTTTTCTATCAACTCTCTAATAATACATAAAGAACTGCAAACCAATCCATAACGAGCACTTATCCTTCTTTGCTTTAATGTTTCGTGTCTGACATTCGCTTGGTAATTTATTTTTTTTAAAGTTTAGTAAATCTGTTCCATTTAACACTTCTGACTTCCTCTTGGTGTAGTTTTTCTCTGCAGGGGAACAGACAGACATACACTGAAAGCTGAGCCATTTGGGATTCTGTTGAGATCTCTTACGTTACAGCAAAGGTACCCCCAGAATATTCAATGTATCCAGTCTCTTATCAAATGATAGTAATTATGTCCTCAGATGCTTTAATCCACATATTAAGTCTGTGCTCTGTTTATAGAGATTATGTATGTCTTCCTTCTTTTGTTTTGGTGGTGGATGGTAAAACAAAAGACCATGAAGAACAATCTCTGGTCATGCGTGTTGGCTTCCACAAGTGGTACTGGGTAGCCTCCATCTGCAGCCTCCTGTGCTCATTTCTTAACCTTCAAAGTTTCTGATTTTAGATGTAGAAACTGGATTCTGTATATTCCAGGATGTGCTTTGTTTAACTTCCCCTCCCTTCCCCCCAAAAAAAGGTGATTAGAATGAAGCACAGTGTTTCACATGTGGTCTTAAAGCAGATGAGTCTATTCAGCTGAACTAGACAGATTGTTTCTGAAACATCCAATACCTTTATTTATGCTTCATAGATTGGGGGGGGAAAAAAAAGAAATAGAAAAGAAAAAACAGCAGATTCAGCAGATCTTATCTCACTGTTTTCCCCCTTCAGTTTTCATTTGCACTTCTATTTCCATGCAATATTTCATTTTTTTATGCATCTATCACTGTTTGCTTCTGTCAGAACTTCAAAGGCAGCCTGCTTTCATAAAGGCGAGACAGTATTGACTGATCTATAATATTGTTTCTACCTTTTTTGACCAATCCTCAATGCATATTTCCAGTTTCGAAAAGCATTTCATGAATCACTGGGCAGTTTGAAAAATCTATAGTGTAAGCTCATTACTTGGCTGGCTGCTGAATGTTTTCCACTGGTTGTGTTTGCGATGCAAAAAATGCAGCCCTTTTTATGAGGAAAAAGAGGTTAAAATTTCATATAAACATAAATAATAAAACAACACGTGGAGGTGATATCAGTGTGATGTATTTCACTTCCTGCATACCTCTGACTGCGCCTCTGTCCATTAATCCACAAAAACTTTCAGCATATTCCAACCTCCTTAGCACCTTTAGTCTCATTTTTCTAGCTAGTCAGTCAAAAAATGCTTACTTCTCCGCCCTGAAATGTGGCACTCCCAGCCATTCTCCCAAATGTCACTGGCTAGAGGCCCAGGACAAGCAATATTCTGTTCTACGCTAGTGATCATGGTTTAAGCTCATACCTCATGAGACTCTAAAGATGGAAGTGGGAGCTTTATACTTGCTAGTGAGCTGCTTGCCCCAGCAAGCAAGGTGGGATAAAAGATGGATAGGAGCTAATTTCAGTGGGGCCAGGATTTTACTCTTGAGGAGGCAGATCTAAGGCTTCACAGACCACAGAATATAACAGAAATGGCAAAATGATGCGACTTTAACAGGAGTCACTATTAGATTATATTTTTAACAAGTAGTTCCTCATGCTTAGCCACGTATAGAATCTTAGTAACTCAGATTCTTCGTTTCAACGGCATAAGGATATGACACAAGGACACAGACGTAAGGTCCTAACACAATTAACCTCCCTCCTCCAATCTTATTTTAAGCACTTACATCACCAATATTTTTCTGAAAAACTTCTTCATCCACAGAGCGTGATGGGAATGTATTTAAGTGCTTTCAGCAGTCCTGCAGAGTAACATGTAGAACTCACCTGGAGTTGAGCTACTTATATGACACCAGATCCCTTTTCTTCTCACTCTTTTATGAATAGTAGACAAACAGAAACTCCGTTTTCTTACTCTCTTTAGAACTGGACACAGATCTAAATCAGTTCTCTAAAACATTCTCTCTTTTTTCGCAGCAAAGGACCCACACTGCCATCAACAAGTCACAAAATAATTAAACATTTAAGAGTGTCTGGGCTTTCTTTCTGAGCAGGTGACAGGGCTGAAGAGCAGCTGCAGCTTTCAGTTTGAAGGCATGCTGTGTATGACTGCACACACCAACGCCCTGCCTCGGGTTATGGTGGAAAGGAGAGAGGGAGAGCAAGGACTAGAGCAGAGTTTGCTGGAGTCACACAGGTAGAGGTGTGCTCAGGGAAAACGTTCTGGCAGACATCATCTGGGTCATCAGCAGAAATACTGGCCATTGCCATCATCCTAACTTGCACTGTTTTGGCTACCAGTTGCTGAGATGCACTGGCATGGATGAAGAGTAAGAGGCTCCTCCACTCGAGTCCTCATTCCAGGCCAACCATAATGCAGAAAGTATGTTTATAATTATTCACAATATTAAGGTGTAGATTATGCTATCTTGTCTCCATACGAACTTCATGAGAAGTCAACCGTAGTTTGAAAGTGTGATTTATATCTATACAAGGAAATATCTGAAAGACAACCTGAGTTAAAATGGATTATAAAAGCCAGTTATTTAATTCATCTAGACAGCTCAGGGAAGGTTGCCATTTGAGCAGTTTTATTTAGGAATCATGGAAAGAGCTCTGTCGATCCCAGTCTGTTGTCAGTTTTGAGAACTTTGTCTCTATCTGCATCACTACTTCTTACACGGATTTCTCACTCAACATGGATTTTTATTTTGTCATTGGCATTTTAGGTCCTCCTGATGTCGCCACAAGCAGATTTTTATTTCATATGACTGTTTTGTCAGCCTGTAGCTACCGGAAAGGTGACAATGAGAGGGGAAAATAGGAAGAGGGGACAACCCAGTCCCTTCCATGCAGATGAAAAGCTCTCCTCCCTCAGACTTCCGTTGAAAAAACTAACCACGGCTCTGTCACTTCTCCTGGTATAGGGAAAGCAGCTGTTCATGTTTTAATCTGTCCTTACTCCCAGCTGTAAGGAGTAATAGAAATGCCTGGACAGTTAGTATCTTGTATTTTGAAAATAAATGGGTTGAAGCAGCAAGTCAGATGGATTTTAGGATATTCTCTGTATCATTTCCAAGTTGCCTAAATGCTGAGTTCAGCCTATGCTCTTCTCTTCGCAAGTCCAACTACTGGGTATACAGATGCTTATCTACAAGTATGTAGCTTCCAATAGTGTTAAAAAAAACCCAAACCTCCAGATAGCTAGAACTATTACTTCATAGGAATTTAAAATTAAATTAAATAGTTGGGCTGTTTTCCAGATGATTTCTGAAGTTCCCATGCTTACACATAAAAAACCCCATGGGATTTACATTATACTACTGTATTTGTTTCAGTGAGCATTTGACTGCCAAGAATACTGTCTGTGACCATCATGGCAATCTAATTAAATATTTGACGAGCAGAAGCTGGACATCATTCAAGTCAAGCTCAGCATTAAATTAGAAAATTTAGTTTTTCCTCCTTTAGCAGTGGATTCTTTCATCAGCCTATTTTACCAAACCCCATAAGTTTAATGAATTTAGTCAGACATACTGTGTAACAGATGTCCAACATACAGCCATGAGCCTAAATCCTAAAAATGATGCTTCAGTTTGGCATGGCAAAATAAAAAGGCTTAGAGGGGTCAGCCACCAGCAACCTGCTTGCTGATAGTTGAGACACAGCCCTGTAAAATGCATGAGCTGCCTTTTGTAGTCTCTTGCAGGAAGCCTTGGAGAGCCACAGATAATTTGCTTTCAATGATTCATCAAGTTGGCCCTTTGTTTCACTAATTTGAGTGTCAAGTGCAACCACATAATAAAGAATTACCAAGACCTGATAAGATTCTTCTTATATTGCTTCGTTTGTCTTAACAACTGGTACTATTGAAACCAAACCCACAAACTGAATAAATAGCAAGCACGGTGCAATATGGCTTTCTTCTCTGAAATGATAAAGCGTGTTTACTGTGCTCTCCCCTCATGCACCATACATTCTTGTTTCTTTCTACTTCCTTACGAGGCACTAAATGCTGCGTGCTGTGCCAGTGCTGGAGGTGGCATTCGCTTCACTGTTAGTCCTCCAGTGAATTAGTAAAGATAAAAAATGGATTTCAATGACAATTCCAGCCTTGAGAAAGCTGCTATTGTGACCATGGTTGAGTTAGCCTGCTGATCGTTTTCTCCTTAATGTAATCTTTCACGTTATATAGCTATAGGTTAGATGTGAAGCCCTATATTAGAGCTATTACTTCCATGAGTAATTTCAAGAGACATATCTTCATGATTAGGAGACAGATTTTTTTTTTTTCCCAAACGCTATCCTGTCAGTCTAATAACTTCCTAAGAAATCAACCTTAAAATGGCTTGTTTTGAAGGGGCACATTTATAAACGTGGAATTCCCAGAGCAAGAAATCTATGTAATCTGAGCTCAGTTAATCAAGTTCTCCCAAGAAAACTGTGCACCATTAACACACACAAAGAAATTTTAAAAAACCCTCAACTTTAGAAGGCTGCATATGAAAAGACGGTGGGAAAACGTTCGTCTGCAGAAACCAGAAAGATGGAATGGGGAGCGAGCCTGTGAGATGGACTTTGAAAAACTGGAGAAAGCTTCTGTCCCAAGGTTTTGAAACTGGTTCTTCGGGCTTGGGGAGGAGGAGGGGCGGTAGCGCCGCACGAGGAGTCGAGGGCGTCGATTTTTTCCCTAACGTGAATTTAAAGTACTGTCTGAAGGCTGCCAGCTCCCGGAAACCCAGCTAGCGGTG
>NW_010237913.1:0-16340 GCF_000690775.1 Eurypyga helias
AGGCCGCGGGCACCGGGGACCGAGCAGGAACCTCCCGGTTCCCCGGCCGCCGCCGGCCCTGCTCGGTCCCCACCGTCCCCTGCTGCTGTCGAGCTGTAAGGGGATGAAAAACGAGAGGCCTTACTTGTTGGAGGTGCCGTGCAAATTGGTAAGGAGCGTGAAGTTGTTCCTCACGCTGCGTAGACTCGCCAGCACCTACGAGGGAGGCGAAACGGGAGATGTTATCACCTTGAAGTTGTACTATTTTTTTGGTTGAATTTAAGTTCTTGTTTAAATTTGGGGTTTTTGGTCTAAATTTCAGAGGCCTACAGGCTGGCAACTCACCTGGGCGAAAGGCGTGACAATCAGGTCGTCCCCATGCCTGAGGAGAAATGGAGAAAATACATAAATTTACCTCAAACAGAGCATTATTCACCCCACAAAAAGAGCAGTTTACAGAGGGCGGTTTCCCCACGACAGAAAAAAACATTAACCCACGCAGCGTTCATTAACACTCCATAAAATCTTGTTCCTAATGGGAAGGTCTGGCAGCGTGTATCCAAAACAACAGGCTGGAGCGACCGTTCAGGTTGGTGACACCAGGCAATAAACGCCAGGAAATTCAAAAGTTAAGGCAGCACGCTTGCACCACGGTGGAAAAAAAACCCACCCCTAATGGTCCAGGGAAAGGTCAGCTTTGAATTTCCTGGCTTTTGTTGAACTCTGTCAGAGTCTTTAATGTTATTCAGGCGCTGGGTTTTGTCCGGTCGTTTACATCATGGAAGATTTTGAGCAGAAGTTCTGAGAAAAATACATTGTTACCATCAAAAGGAGAGGTTTTTGGTGGTATTATAAATATATATATGTAGTGCTCGTGCGTACATGAAAGATCCTCTATGATTTACCTGACTGACATGGCAGGGGAGAGCTGTGGGTGTGCAGCACAGAGCTGGCAGCGGCTGGAGAGCAAGACAATCCCCATGGGTGGTGGCTCCCGTCCCTCTGGGTGTGATGGGCACCCCTGCGTGCAGGCAGGAGCACGGGCATGGCTGCAGGCAGGAGAGTGGGCATGTGTGCAGGCAGGAGAGCAGGCATGGCTGCAGGATGCTTTGGACCCCTTCCGAGCGGTTATTCTCCCTGGCTGTGCTGCCGCAGAGCACGTCCACTTGTCCAGCCTCAGGTATCAGTCTACATTTTGATTACAGCTGTCCCAACATGAAGTCAAGACCAGGCCAGCGTGGAGATGCCGGCCCCTCCGAGTGCCACAGGAGACTGGGGTACATGGACACCTCGGCCGGCTGGCAGCTATGGAGCTGGGGGATCTGAGGGTGGTGGGCACATCTGGATGGGGCTCTCCCTGCCTCAGCACACTGCTGGGAAGAGGAGGCAATTGGTAAAATCCACCGTTTACACAAAACATGGTATTTGCATAATTTGTATTGGTTACTTTGTCTCTGGTAAATATTTACTAAATGTTAACTGACAGGGAGGGACGTTCTCTACGGAGAATTCTCCTTGTGGATCTCGCTAATATTTAGATTTCCATCTCATGACAAAACTTGTAGGGTTTTCGTAACAGTTAAACTCTTTTTACGAGCACTTTTTTGTAGCTTAATGGTCACTTTAAAACTTTAAACTGTGCTTTTTAAAAGAAAGGGCTGCAAAGCCAGGACACTCATTTCAGCTCCATGCTCTGTGTTGTATTGGTCCTGTCAAGCTCAACCATCTGTCTCGGGTTTCTGCTGTATTTTCCGCTCAGTTCTAGAGAACAACCCATGACAGAAAACAGGATGGAGAAGAGTAATACTGTAAGTACAGTCATATTTCTATTGTCCAGCCTAATGGAGCGTTCCTTACTGAAGAAAAAGCAGAGGTGATGTTAACCAGGCTCCGAAAACGCACGATGGGAGTGTAACAAAGAAAGGGGAGTGCAGAAAATCACCAGGCAGGCCAAGCACTGGAGCGACAGGGCTCTCCTGACGGCAGCCCCAGCGGGGACACGGGCAGCTCGCTGCCGTCTCTGCCCCGAGCACAGCCCAGGCTTTACCCTGCAGTTTGCTGCAAGTGCTTCACACCCCAAACACAGATTCCCATGTGAAGAACCAGTACCGAGAAAGGCAAAACGAAACATTTCTCTATTTCAGGGCAGGGATTTGAAAACTCCTTCCGCTAAATTACAGAGGAAAGGGGAATATTTCAAGGATGAGATGGGGAGAGGGAAGTCATGCCTTGGCAGACCATAAAAGCCTTGGGCACTCAGGCAATGAAATGTGAGTACCACCCACAAGGACCTCTTAACAGAGCTCGGTGGACTAGCGGAGGCCACGCAAAGCTCTTAGTTACTGTAAAAGATGATGTGTGCTGAATTTGCGCTTACTGTTCACTTGGGAGAGAAGAGTTCCTGGACATCGTCTTTGGCGACAAGTCATAGTCGCTGTCGGATCTGTACAGGAACGATTCCCGGCGCTGGCTGTGGCCCGGGAACGTCGTGTGCAACACCAGCCCTGAGGAGGAGCTGGCCTGCGGATCCAGTGGGCTGCGACCGGGTGACGGGCCATTTTCCACGTCGAAGCTGCGAACAAAACACAAACCGTGTGTCAGCATCAGCCAAAAGACGTTTTCAGTGCACGTGTCCTGTCTGCGTTGCCCACGCCGTGTCTTTCGCTCAGTGCAGGAGACGCAGGGCCTCTCCCTGGCATATTTCTACCGTACGCAAGCAGGACTCTGCGTTACGATAAAACATTTACCCCCGAGGCTTCTTTCCTGACTACACCTGCTCAGTCTTCCTTCAGCCCGAGTTTCTCTAAGCTCAGCACAGCTCCTGTCGCTCTCAGTGTGAACCCGCAGCAGCTAAATACTGTCACCATGCTCCACAGCTCTCCCCACGGCCACAGTGTTTGCACCAGTCAGGGGGGTTCGATTTGCCAAACCTCACCCAGCGCCTTATGAACGTAACAGAGACTAAAGAAGCTACGACATGCCACCCGCCACCAGCCAAGCCCTGTCCCCATCCGCTCTGGAAGCAAACTGGAAATCCTGCGAGACCGGTGAGGAGTTTGCAATGCACGAGCGGGAGCCTGCGTCTCTTTTCAGCCACAGTTCACGTCTTAGCTGTTGGAGATGCTGCTTCAATGGATTTCACACAGCTGGGCTGCAAAACGGACGACTGCTTAAAAAGCTTGTAAAAAGCCCCAAAGCTTCTGTCACCATTTCCATTATACACCCACTTTCTTAAGGTTTCATAACTTGGCTGCTGCAAGTTGTGGCTGAAGTCACCCTGGACGCTTCAGCAAGTGACACCCCTCGTAAATCCTGAAAATGAGCAGGTTGGGCTCCTTGCTTGGGCACTTGGATCTGACAGAAATACCACGTCCCAGCTACGCCAAGTGACGCACGGCTGCGTTCAGCGTGAATTTTCTTGCCTTTGGAAGTCTGAGGCTTCAGCACACTTGCAGTGGGCGCTGAGCCTTCACTCCTACCAACACCAAACTGTGTCCCACGACACAAGGTGGGGACTCTGGGGCTCCCCGGGAAGCAGCAGGGATGGCGAAACACAGGCTGCATGCCCTGAGGTGGCAGCTCCTGCTGCAAGCTGCCGCCGGGCGCTTTTCACATCCTACACAACTACTCTGTATGAACAACAGCCGAGGAACTACCCAACAATTTATCAAGCATCAGTAATGATACACGGCGTGTGAGGGATTGCATTCTTTGCTTCAGCAGTTGTATTTAGGCCATAAATGTTTATTTATAGTTATGTGCTTGGGAGGGAGTGGGTGCTTGGGCAGTTATTTTTTGATGTCTCCAGCAACTACCTACTGGGGTGGAGCGATCAAAGACTACGTCTCCTTGCAATTTATTCTGTTCCTTATGGCTGCAGAGAGAGGGTAAGAGGTCTCGTGCTATTTGGTCCCACATACGGTTCCTCAAGCAGTAAAAAATGCATGAGAACATGCATTTAATTAATGCAAATTAAAAATGCATAAGTACCAGTGCAAAGACTAGTGGATTCTTTGGAACTCCAAAGGCCTACACCGGTATAACGCAGAACGAGCTGAAGCAGATTCCTGCAGCTACCATGCCTCACACTGACTTACCCAACTCCCATAGTACATCTTGAAACTGGTAACGGCCCAATTAATACCCTACTCTTTATTACCTGCTCTTTCACCAATGACAGCTTGAATACACTTCATTTGTACCCACAAAGCAATCAGCAGAGAAACTCATCTCTGTAACTATGGCATCTAAAAACAACAGCCAGCTGATATTTAATCCATACCCTTCAGAAAATTAACTCCAATTACTGAAAACATTTGATTGCAAAACCTTCAACCAAGAACATTTACTGACATGAAGAGGGATACAGCAGAGAACTACATCTGAGCGTTTAGCTGGTCAGAGCTGTTTCTGGCTGTTTGACGCGGTACCTGCTGCTTCCTGGCAGACATAAGCCATCGGTGTGGGGCCGGCAAGAAAGCTGGGGGGGCTTTTTCCAAGGGCAGTGAGTGACAGGACAAGGGGTGATGGGTTTAAATGGAAAGTGGGGAGGTTTAGATTAGATATCAGGAAGAAATTCTTCCCAGAGAGGGTGGGGAGCACTGGGACAGGTTGCCCAGAGAAGCTGTGGATGCCCCATCCCTGGAAGTGTCCAAGGCCAGGCTGGATGAGGCTTGGAGCAACCTGGTCTAGTGGAAGGTGTCCCTGCCCATGGCAGGGGGTGGGACTGGGTGGGCTTTAAGGTCCCTTCCAGCCCAAACCATTCCATAATTCTACGGAGGGAGTCAGGCGGCCAGGCGCATAAGGGATATTTTGCAAAGAAGACCGCTCAGCAGCCAAGGACTAAGCTTAGCAAGAGGGTAACTATCCCCCAGATCTGGTGTTGCCTGGCGTACTGTAGCATGGCTTCTATGCCTTCAGGCAGGTGGAAGATAGCAAATGCCCCTCCCTTTGCCTCTTAACATGAAACTCAAAAGTTCTCTGCCAGCCTAGGCCTACCCTGAATCACTCCTGCAGAAACTCCCGCCTAAGTCCCAGAGGTTCTCAACACCTTGGGATGACACGAGCAGTTTCATAGCTGGAGGCGTTGGAAGGAGCCCTGATGCTCTATGACCTGGGTAAAGGCGGAGGTTAAACCGCTTTGCCCAAACCATGTAGTTTTCCAGATTTCTACAGTACTTGCGGCTCACGCTGGGATGAGCCGGCGACATTCGGGCTGTGTTACCGAGAGGCCCGGCACAGCTGACGCCCAGCTCCGAGTGCCATGGCCTCTTCCAGCCCCACTGCGTCCACGCAGCCAGCTCCTGGCTGCACACTGCCCATGCTCCTCATGCCTGGGATGCTGCGGCACGGGTCACACAGTTAATCCATCTGGAAAGGCGCTTTTCTTCCCACAAATTCAGCCTGCACCTGTGCTGGCCTCCTCATCCGTCTCCCCTTCCTTGGGCCTGATCTAGCACCCAGCCAACGATTAAGTGAGCAAAAAATTACCCCAAAAAGCAAAGGCTATCCAGGGGTTGGAAGTCATCTCTACCAAGAGCATCCTGTCCTGTGCACGTCACCTGGCATGCCCAGCGGTACAGCTGGGTGAGCACGGTGTCCCCTGGGATGGCCCAAACCCAGGTCCAAGTCGCTGCTGTCGTGGCTATTTAATCGTTACAAGAAGCCAAATACGGGAAGCTATTTCCCCCAGGGTGACCCAACGTTAGGAGAATGTGGCCTGAGACGGGAGGAGCAGGAGCTTAACCTTGTGTTTTTCAAATCTCTGCTGCACGTTAAGTTCACCAGTTGCTCTTGGTTTGTACAATATCCCATCTGGAATTGTGTCCTGATGCAAAAAACATCTCCCAAACAAATATTTGCTGAAACTGGGAAGAACTGCAATTAAATCGTAAAGTTGCCCTCTAGAGCTGCATTGTCCACTGAATGTTTTAACCGGAAGCTAACTGATGAGCTCTGCTGGAAAACCTTAACCATCAGTGTGGCATCACATCCAGAATACTCCACAGGTTGGAAGGGTCCTCTCCAAAGTTTGCAGCACCCAATGGTCCTTGCGTAAGCGTAAAATAAAGCTGCATTTTTCTAGTTAAAAATAAGGATGGCAAAGTACAAAGCGCCACTGCAGCAGCTTAGAGAAAAAACAGCTAAAACTGGCTTTGCGGTTTATCTTCAAGCGACAGCACTCACAGCCAAGACACCCCATTTGGGAAACAACGCCGGCACAGCAGCAGACAGCAGCAAGCTCCAAGGGTAAAACATCAGAAAACACTTGATCTGTTATTTATCCTACAGTTGCTCCGCACCCTGTGACCACGCCAAGGGATGGTGGATGAAGTATCTTCGGCCCACAGCACAGGCAACCACCGTGATGTGCTGCTGCTTCCCCTCACCCCCCGTGCTGACCCCAGGGGCTGCTCTGCACGGGCACGTGGGCGCCCAGCATGCTCAGGGTTAAGTGGGCACCGCTGAGACTTCGAACTGCATCACCTCAATGCACAGGTCACAAACGTGGTAGCTAAGGTCCCTGTAAATCACTCAAGATAAGTGACACCCATACCTGCGCCCCGTGTATGTCCCCTCTCACAGGCCTGCCTTGCTCTAGGGTCTCGGGAATTCCAGCGCCCCAAGCCAACGCCGTTCTCTGCTTGCCTCCGACATGTGCTACCGGGTTTTTCCAGCCAACACCTCCAAGTGCTGTGACAGTCTCAAGGGTGACCGTGAGTCCACAGGCCACCGAGGGCTTCTAAGGAGCTGAGCCCTCTTGCACAGAGCCCAACACCGGCTCCACGGGAGGGAAGGTGACAGCAGCCGCATGGGACGGGCACTAGTTACCCACGGAGGTGACTCGGTGGGGGCAATCCCTACCCCAGAAAATCACTGCAAATCAGAGATTTGACCGACAGACAAAAACTCCTGAGGCTTTTCTTGTATCCACCAGTGGATTCACGAACGTGCCGTTCATGAGCGTGGGTGGGTGAGCGGCGCCGTTGAGGTGAGCACAGTCTCACTGGCCAGAAACCCAGCAGCTGATGAAGAGGAGAATCCGGGGGGATACAGAAAACCACAAATCCCAAAGGGAACAGCAGACCCAGCCAACAGAACCGGAGAGCCCAGTGCAAAGAGAGGACGGTGTGCCTCTCCAGAGCCAGGCTACAGCTAAGCTCAGCACCCAGGCACTGGATGAGGGGAAAGCTGGGGGTGGCAGAGAGGAGGTGGTGGGGAGCAGCGGGGGGAGCAGGGTGGCTGCAGAGCAATGCTCAGCAGCGAGGTCAGGGCAAGCGCTGGGGCAGCTCTGTCTCCTTTGTCCCTCTGCATTTTTTTTTTTAATAAAGGATCTTAATGAAGTGAAGAGTGAAGAAGGAGGCAGCAGGTGGCAGGAGTTAGCTGCAGCTCGGCTGGCAAGGGGCACTCGCTTTGGACCCGTGGAGAGATGTGATTTTAGCAAGGTAGCAGGCAGAGGAACAGGCAATGGCAAGGCAGGAGAAACCACACGGCCGTTAACCGCATGGAGGTTTCATGCATCATTCTGCAAAACAAAACTGAAAAAAGCAAACCCCGACTGCCCAAATTCTGTAGTTGTACAGTCACGACTACCATCTCTCGACATTAAAAACTCCTGCAGTCCTTTATCACAGAGGAAAAGTCCAACAAAGCCTCTGCAGGCTGAGGGATCCCTGCTGCGGGACCCCTCCAGCCATCTCTGCCCCCAGCCAGTGCTGGGGCCTGCACCATGCACAAGGACCTGTTCCCATCAAACCAGCCCTAAATCAATCCTTAACCAGCCCTGCTCCTTCCCATGGCACGGCACCAACCCAGCACGAAAACACGGCAGCTGCCGAGGTGTCCGGACAGAAGATCCTGCCTCCAACTCATCCAACGATTCAGCTTTCGAGCTCTTTGAGCTCTCTGCAAGGGGCTCTTGGCACAAAACTTTTTGATGGAGTAGCAATTTGGAAGAGGAACGTGTTGTCCCTGGATCAGCACTGCCCGCCAGCAGCCTTGGAACGCGGTAAGATTTGGCATAAAACCTGAAAAATAGGATTGTGCCACGATTTTGATGTAATTTAGAGTCATTTGAATAGTCACTGCAAGTCGAATGGTTACCAAGAGGGCTGTGCAGCCCCGCAGCCTGGTTCCAGATCCACGATATAAACCACAGGCACATTTATGTCTATCAAACCAGGCAGGTCTGTGTATTTTTGTTTGTGTTACGAATTTACACTTTTCCTGAGGACGACAGCACTGAGAGGGCTTACCATCTGCTTTGCCTTCCCCGACTCACCCTGAGGGCATTACTCCCCATCTTCTAACGACCGACAGTACCACCTTTACCTCGGCATCAAACACGCTTCCAAAATACATTATTTCAGGAAGTTTGGGCAGACTCTGTTCAGTGTAAAGATCCTCTCGCAATCATCAGAGCCCTGTTTCTCACCAAGGCATTCACTGGGTTGTTAACACCATTAGCAATGAAAAACGCTGTTTCTTACATCTTCAGACCTGCACAGGCTTCTCCCCGCTCTCTGCTTTTGTGCACCTGCTTCCCATTAGCAGAACAGCTTGCTGCTTTTCCTAAATAATTTTTTACATGGAAAGGTCTGTGCTTGAAACCACTTCAGGAAGCAGGATCCACGCCGGAGCTGAGCACACCGACAGCCCGTGCAGATGCTCCAGCACCGGCACAGGGCTCCGTGGGGCTGCCCACCTCAGCAGTGCAGGTCCTACTGCTTTATTTCGCCCTTCTGACCTTCTCCCACCAAGGGGAACGTCTCAGGGGCCTCTCAAAATGTTCAAATCCCTCTGCCAGGTTAGTCGCTCAGGTGGCTCCTAACTCTGTTCCATCTCCAGCGCCTAAACACCCGTGCCTCCCGAAATACAGCCACCAACCTCCTCGCAGTCCCTCCCCAGCACCGCGTCTCGCAGCTGCCTGGCACAGAGAACCCAGCAGCACTTGCTTAATGTTTGTAATGTAAACTGTCATCTCCTGCTAAACATGTTATTAAGCCTCTGCGTGTATCACAAAGCAAAAATATATGTTTATCTGTCTTGGTTATCTCTGAATATACAAGTTCACTCTTCCCAGCAGCTCAACGGGTATAACGGAGGCAGATCAAGAACAGCCGCTGCCACCCGTGGAGGATGGGGCCAGCCAGTAGCCTGCCTTGTGCTTGCAAACTGCTTCGAATCGCAGGCCCTGACTCAAACACCGGAGCACGAGGCAGACCGGAGAGCTGGTGGCCTTCCCGCTGCAGCCCACATCCATCTTCAGCGCAGCACCACGAGAAAAAGGACTGTGCACAATCCAGCGTAACTCGTCGGCAGCATCCCAGCCCGGCTCACGGCTCAGCGGACGCTGGTTCAGCCGCCAGCTCGGCACGAGCCCTGTTGGGTTCCAAGGGACGTTACACAGGGCTCCTGTAGTTGTTTCAGGCCCTGCTCACTACAGAGAAGCCGCTGTGCTACCTGCTTGTTCAGTGGCAACGACTGCCTGAAACTGGAGGCGTCTTTCCCATCAGGTCCCTGAGCCGTTACGTCTCCCCACGGCCAAGAAAGCCACCAGCCCGCAGAGCTGTGCCACTACTGGGAGATGGTTGGAAAAGTACAGGAGGGAGGGAAAAACGAGTTTGGATTTTCTTTCAGCACGGAGGGTTCCAAGAAATCTAATCCTTTTCATGTTTACTACAGCTAAGTAGCTTGACGTTATCCTGTAACAAGCGAACATCATGTGGTTGTTTAAGTCTCCCAAAGAAGAAATCCTGAAGTCTAGAAACCAGTTGTTATTTTTTCCAAATGCACATCCTGGGCGGTTCTATCATCCTACTATGGTTCACTGCGCTTCACCTCTGGAAAACACAAGGCACGGTCAGCCACAGCAGACACCCTCCCTGTTTTCACTTCCAGAACTTGTAAATGCTGTCGGGTGCGAGTGTGGGCACTCCTCACACAGGCACCAACGCCGCTTCCAAAGGGCTTTGTCCTCCTGAGGAAGCCCCAGCACACGGGCTGTGCTTCGCTGCGCTGAAGGAGACCCGGCTGGGTCTCTCTGGAGGGACAATTACCATCTTTTCCCTGCAGGAAAGATGCTGGAGAGGCGGTCACACACCTGGGGCTGGCGGTATGGGTGGCATGGGGACAGCGTGGTGCTCCTCAGCAGGCCCTCACCGGATTTTGGCATCGCTTGCTCTGTGAAACTCTCCCGTTCTACAGCACAGATGTTTACATTCAAGCTACAGGACAGCATTTATCCCAGCCTGGCCTGGCTGTTGGGCTCTGTTCAGTGTCAGTTCGGCTTTTACAGCCGCATCTAAGCACCGGAACGTTTCACAGACTCTCTTTCCCAACACGCAAGACACGGACGTGGCCTCCCGTGGAGGGGGCTGCCCGCGGTGGCCCGGCGCCGGTGACCCTGGTGCGGGGCTGCCGCTGAGCCCGGTGCTTTCTGGTGGGGCTCCAGGACACCTGACAGCATTTCGGCCTACGGACAAGCCCCGCTCCCTCTCCAGAGCCAGCCTGGGGTGGGTAATTCCACCCAGTGAGTGTGCACACAGGGTTCAGCCTCGACTTTATCCCACCAGGGTATTGCTGGTGATAAAAGGGGAATTACAGCCATATATCGCATCTTTTCTCTTAAAGCATCTCATAAAGTGTAATCCGCACTTAACACCCTTCCCAACACGCCGGGTGCTAATGGCAAACGCGAGCCAGCAGCATGAGTCTCAGGGGTCCCAAACAGCAAAGGACCTCTGCTTCCAGCACGTAGGGAAGTGTTCCCGCATCTGTATGGAACCAGAGCATCAGGAGGCTGCCGGCCAGAGTCACGGCTTATTTCATCCTGACCTTAAAAAGAGGATCGCCTGGCACGACTCCAAGAGGCACTTTTGCCTTTTCAGACAGGCCAGCAAGCTCACAGCGAGCCGCGCTGCCCTGCCGAAACTCGGGCCGGTGGCGATGGGCTGCACGACGGCATCGGCTACAAATCAAACGGCTGTTCTGATCCGCTGTCAAACAGACTGGAGACGGGAATAACGTGACAATAATTTTAAACAAGCTACAGAGACCACAGATTTTTCCATTTTACCTGGCTAATCTGAACTGGGAGGACAGACAGCCTTGGAGTCAGAAGACTTATGGATTTCCTGGACTAATGTTTTAAACCGCCCCCAGCCCACCTACGAGACCCGGAGTCCAGCAGTGGACGTGTGGGAAGCTGCTGCACTGAGCAATGTACCAGGCCTTTTCACTTGACTCATAAAATAATTCTTTGACCTGGTTTTTGGATTTATCTCCATAATTGGTATCTGTGTTCCCTGCCAACAAAAAGACAATAAAATGTCCTAAGATGGTATTCAGATCATTAAATCCTTTGGAGACGCAGCCCTCCCCCAGAATAACTAATCTGGTTGGGTACATTTCAGCAAAATTTTACTCGCTTCACGTCTTTCAAATGTCTGTACTCTTCAGCTTTTTAGATCAACAGAAAAAGACACTGTACATAGCAAATGGCAAAGGATACTGATGTGATTTCAAGGGCAATCTTTTTTATAGCTCTTATCGACCATTTCAGGCCCAGCAGTAGCTCGATGCAAAAGTAGCCTCATCTAAATCACGAACATCTGCTCACTGGTACTATGTGAAGACAAAATACAAAGGATGGAAAAGCCTGTCCTTTTGGCTGAAAGTCGCGGGCTTACTCTAAGGAGTTGGCCATGTGTAGTGATGGACACTGGGAAACAGCCGCCTCTTCTCAGGAACCACAGTATGGAACGACACCAACACCCTGTGAGTAACACAGCTCCAGTTGAGAATGTGCTCCACTGGCAATCACCTATTTCCATCACCACTGCAGCTAAGCAAACGCCGAGCAATGGCTCACGGGTATGACTTTACTCGCTCCTTACTCACCCTGGCCAAGCACAGCCACTGCCATCGCTGCACTTCTCGCTGCTCAGGTGTTTTATTGCCACTGGCATACCAGGACCTTGACGTAAGGCCAGAGGGGCTCAGCTTGTCCATCCTGCTGGCCAGCAGAGGAGATGAGACCTTCAAGCTAAACGACAACGCTGGCGCACGAGTAAGTGGGTATTAAATGTATGTGAATAAATTGAGGCTGGAAATCAAAGGGAAGTGTTTTGCCTCGAGAGCAGACAGATCACCGAACAGCTTTCCTGTAGGAGTGATGGGGGGAAACACCAACGTGATGTTATTACTGCCGCGATGAACAGCACAACTGACTCCAACACTGGCACTCGGGCTTTGCCCTGACGGACATGGCAGGGAACCCCCATCCCGGCTCACTCGGAGGGACCCCCCCATCCCAAGCGAGACCCCTCCAGCATCGCCTCTGCCACCGACACTGCTGCTGCAGCTCTAGAGAAGCCCAAACCTCAGCACGCGCGCAGGCAGAGGCAGCACACATGAAGCGTGCCATCTGCTGACGCACACCGCATTTCCATACATTTGCATTTTCACTAACGATGGGGAGCGGGAAGGGACTCGGGAGCGCAGCCCGGGCAGTGACCAGCACTGACACGCTCTGCCTGCCCACGCTCCCGCCCTTCCTCAGGCTCTCTGAAAACAAAAGGGGGAAAAAAGAGGGTGAATGTAAAGCACAGATTCTTATTTTCTGCTATCAAATCACATGTTCGGAAATGAGCCGTGAGAATTCTGCACAGCAAACTGGATTTAGCAGAAGGAAAACCTTCCACATCAGGGAGAGAATGCAGAAATGGTGGGCAACAAGACAAAACCTTCTATAGGAGTGCCTCTGGGCCCAGAAAGCCAGAGAAGGCCGCAGTTTTGTCACCTGTTTCATGCAGTTTATGCCAAGCGGGGAGCTCACACAGTGCAAACAAGGCCCCGGATTTTCTAGATGTGGCGGAGCTGGGGATGCTGGTCCTTGCAGAGCTGCCAGCTATAGGTCGCAGAAGAATTTAGGAAGGAGGCAAACATTACTACCCATTACACATGATACCCATTATCTGTTCTCTTTTCCCTTTAACCCTCCTAGCATCCTTACAGCTTGCTTCTCCATCCAAAACAAGTCCAAACCGCGGCGTGTGCCCTCACAGGCCAGCTCTGCCGTGGGTGCCCAGTTCTCATCCCAGTCCTCGGGCTCTCGGCAGGATCTCCACCCCGTTCCTGGCTCCCGTCGTGCAGCTGAAACTCCCAGCTTGCCGCTTCCTCTACATGCAGTTTCACAACCACCTTGTGACTCCCCTACAGCCTGTTGGTGCTTGCAACACTCCGCGTCCCCTCGCTGCCAAACTGCCTCCCTGCTCAAGTCCTACCTCAGGTCGTCATCTTGCCACGGAGCCCTTACGGAAAGCTCCTGCCAGCCTCCTACACTGCCTCCTCATGCACTGCGTCCCAACCAACTCCTCCGTGCTGCCTTCCCCCTTGGGAAGGAATGATTTCTCTGATGTGAAAGCAGATAGTGCACTGTTGGCACCCAAAATCTCATTTAATAACAGTTATTTTCTCTAGACCTGTGAATCCTCCCGAGACCTGCTTCAGGGCTCATTTTGATCCTCCTTAATTAGTGAACCCTTAGAAGCTCTGTTTCATGATGAAAATCACTTGCTGGAATCACAATTCTGGAGTCACTTCCTACAAATCATAAAGCTGCACTGTTCAAAAGAAACAGAGGTGTGGGCGAGCAGCGCAAAATAGGTCGCAGCCCCAAACTACGAATGTCTTCAATGCAGCTCTAAGTCAAGTCCAGCAACAGCAAACGACGCAGCAATTCAGCCACAGACCCTTGGGGAAGAGGATGAAATAGCAGCAGAGCACTTGCTAAAATTGATTACCATTTACTAACACAGAAGGTGAAGCTTTCAGTGTGAAAAAGCGTAAATGTGTAGGCATGGCACGAAATCATTACATCTGATTGCAGTTTAAGACTCACGTCAGCGTAGTAAAAGCTTAATTCTTCAGGTAACAGAATTTAGGCATCCTGAGGATGTTGTATTGCTAAAGGTGGTGCTGAGCTAATGAAGAACGAGCAGGTAATTAACATCCAAAATGGATCCAATTAAAAAATATTGATAAAACATGTGAAAACATTCCATGCTGCAAAACCTGAAGACAGTATGCACAGATGTGTTATTCCAAGGGGGAAAGGAAACGTTTGATTTCACTAATGAAACGCAGAACCACAGAGCGGTTTGGGTTGGAAGGGCCCTTAAAGCCCCCCCAGTTCCAACCCCGCTGCCATGGGCAGGGACACCTTCCACTAGACCAGGGTGCTGCAAGCCTCATCCAGCCTGGCCTTGGACCCTCCCAGGGATGGGGCATCCACCGCTTCTCTGGGCAACCTGTCCCAGTGCCTCCCCACCCTCTCCAGGAAGAATTCCTTCCTGATATCTAATCTAAACCTCCCCACTTTCCATTTAAACCCATTACCCCTTGTCCTGTCACTACAAGCCCTTGTAAAAAGTCCCCCCCAGCTTCCTTGTAGCCCGTTCAGGTACTGGAAGGTGCAATAAGGTCTCCCCAGAGCCTTCTCTTCTCCAGGCTGAACAAGCCCAACTCTCCCCGTGGCAGAGGGGCTCCAGCCCTTGGAGCATCATGAAACACATGAGAGAAAACACCTCAACCTAGTGAAGACCTGCTGCAAGCCCCAGGGGGGCTGACTGGCCCCCGGGGCCTGCCGGCAGGACTGCAGCAGTGGGTCCGTGCATACCACCCAGGCCCTGGCGATGCCGGGGCACCGAGCAAACACCCCGGCACACACCAACACCTCCTGCACGGGCCGAGCCCAGCGGAACGTGCTCCACCCCAGGATCCAGCTCAGTAACTCTAAGCTGTAGATGTGAGCGTTGGTCCCGCAGCTCAGCCCCGAACCGGGGTGTTTAACCCCTCATCTGCTCGCAGAAAAGCCGCGTGCGCTAGGTCGCTGCTAGCCATACCGTTTAAATTGGAAAGGTGGATTAAAATTGCCTGTTTAAACTCAGATCAAATCCCAGCAGGAGACTGGAAGGAGATTTAGCACCATCCCACGGCCTCCCACCCCAGCTCAGGCATCCGCCTCCTCCAGCCCAAGCTGAGAGCTGTTGCTGAAACTTTTCCCTTTGCCCTCTGTGCTCTTGCTGAAGGCTGAAATCCGGCTCCCTCCTCCCTTCAAGCTCCGAGCTTTCAGGTTAGGAAAACCTGTCCGCAAATGTGCTGATGTACTTGGAACTGGACGATGTCCAAGAAAGCAATCAGTGCCGGGGCGAGCAGGACTGCGTGCTATCCGTCTGCCAGCCGGCAGGAGTGTCTGGAAAGGATCAAGATTACAGACCCGGCCGGGAGACAAACAACGGGTATTCCCTTTACACCGCTCAGCCAGAATAAAATGTGACACGCTGTATTAATAACCCGGCGTCACCCGGCGCGACATCTGACCAAGGGGAACGTGAAATGCCAGGCAGATATCGAGGGCCTGATGGCAAGTCATGTGAAGAGCGAACAAGATAGCGGGGTGGCATGAGACGCGCCTGGGGAACAAAACCCCCACGTCAAGCCCTTCGGTGCTTCGCATGGTCAGTCCTAAATGGTTGGTGATTTTCGCTTGCCGCCAAGTTACTGCTTTAACTGGGCAAGGGAGACTGTTCTGCGTATTCCGTAACACGGCGGGGAGAGGAAACGGCACGTGCCAGGCTGAGATGCCACGCACAAGTCGCCCTGCTTAAGCACAAGGATTTATTACTGGTAGGAACGCATCTTCCTCACCGTGGCTTTTTGCTTTTCTTAAGAAATGTTCCCCGTGACTTCATCTAACTACACAACCTTGTGTGCACATGCTGTTAACCAGCCACACATGGAAACCAAATTCTGCCTAAATTTACACTCGCAGGCTCCACCGGTCTCTGTGAGCAAAGCCAGAACGACATCCCATCCCTTTTCATTTCCTTGGGCAAGGTGGAAGCAAAATGCCTCCAAATGCTGGGACAGCCGGAGAACATATCCACGGACACGCTGGTGGATCTCAGCCCTGCCGTGACTTTTCACACGCTGGCTGGGTGGCTGGCTGCCTTGACTACACACAACAGAGCTGCTGACTGACTCGAATTTAACAGATTCTCCCCCTCTGCTCTGCTCTGCTCGGGTGAGACCCCGCTGCAGTGCTGCCTCCAGCTCTGGGGCCCCCAACAGCAGAAGGACACGGAGCTGTTGGAGCGAGTCCAGAGGAGGCCACAGAGATGCTCTGAGGGCTGGAGCCCCTCTGCCATGGGGACAGGCTGGGAGAGTTGGGGGGTTCAGCCTGGAGAAGGGAAGGCTCCGGGAAGACCTTATTGAAGCCTTCCAGTGCCTGGGGGGCTACAAGAAAACTGGGGGGGACTTTTTACAAGGGCCTGTAGTGACAGGACCACGGGGAACGG
>NW_010237913.1:16391-24293 GCF_000690775.1 Eurypyga helias
GGTGGGGAGCACTGGGACAGGTTGCCCAGAGAAGCTGTGGATGCCCCATCCCTGGAAGTGTCCAAGGCCAGGCTGGATGAGGCTTAGAGCAACCTGAGCTATGGAAGGTGTCCCTGCCCATGGCAGGGGGTGGGGCTGGGTGGGCTTTAAGGTCCTTTCCCACCCAAACCATTCCGTGATTCTAGGTTTAATTAATAACCCCTGATACGTCACCACAGAAGCAGCCTCCTAGCACTGCTCCTTCCCAGGCTCTCGCAACAGCTCCACAACCATCTGAATTGCATCTTTAGTGCTTGAACCTCTTTCCCGCATAAAGGCGGTTCAATAGCCGCATTCAAGCCTGGAGTAGCTGCACTGGCTGCACTCCGCCTTCACAAGAGTATGAAATTCTTGCTGCAGCCTAAGAAAGAGAAATCACTTAGCACAAATAAGGTCTTTTTTTAAAAACCACTGATTAAATAGATATTCACAAGATAGAGCACAATGGCTTTGATGGAGCCATTGCAACCTATTACATAAATCCTCATTCATGCCCATGAGAGCTTTCCCTTTTCTTTTCTAATAAGAGAAGAGAAAACGCAGCCACGCAAAAGATATTAAATTGCATAAAAATGTGTGACTGGTAAGTTCATGACTTAAACTTGGAGAAGCAAAGAGACGGAGAGTCTGGGCTGGAAATCTGGGCTGCCGCCGGGTCCCCAGCTGCGAGCTCGCTGTGCCCTCGGCTCACCGGCACCGGAGCTCGCTTGCTCGCTTGGACTCGGCTCCGCAGGACCGGCGCCGCAGAATTACACCTCTCTAAAGAAGAAGATGCAACTGCAGAGTTTATTTGCGAACGCACGGGAGTGCTGACAAGGAAAGCGAAGCGGTATGTGAGGGGGCTGGTCAATACTTAGAAACTCCATCCCTTGTTCCATAAACGTTCCTCCTCCACACGTAAACTGCTCCAGCCCCAGCACCTTCCCACCACGCAGGAGGCGACGCAGCCATCGTACATTATTTGCACTTCTGCACGCTGTTGTACGAACACATCAGACCTGATTCCAGGCAAGGGTTTTGCTCGAGGTTTGGCAATTTTCTGTGATGCCTCCTGAGAATGTTTTTTTTTTTTTTGCCAGAATCCATTTCTGAACACAATTAATCCGAAATAAATACATAATACCGCATCAGTCCTCAGCTGACCTCTGTAGCTGGGCTTGCTCTACGGGAGCTAAACTGGTCGGGGAAAGCAGCAGTAAGTGTAGAGTTTAATGAAACAGTTTTTAAAACACTAATTTTATTGCAGTGAAGCAGAACGGGGTCAGCTTGTTCTCCCAGACTCCACTCCAAACAATTTACTATCTTTATAGACAAAAAGAATGTAGGCAGCCTTTTGTGATTTGAGTGGAACTAGGACATCCAATATATACCCACTTCAAACCTTCACTCAGAGACGTCTGCTCCTTCACCTAACACTCATTCTCCAGATTGCCAAGGAAGCCCATTTAGGCACTCTACATGGCAGACACAGCGTGTTCTTCGCTGCCACCTTCCTCCAGCAAATCCCTGCTCTCCTGAGCGCCTCTAACCACAAACAGACGATACCGCGGCCAGGTGGGCTTGCTCCCTGCAGTTACAGTGTCGTACAGCACTGGGAGCATGATGGCCCCACCAGGGTAGGCACGAGGGACTTGGCAATTGGGGCTGACACCAGGACTCAGACCAGAAGCCAGTGTTCTCGTGGAGACAGCATCAAGAAGCACGTTGATCTCAAGAGGTCCGTAACTTCGGGAGCAGACAAGGCATAATGAAGTAGTTCTTAACCCTGCCTTTCCTCTCTTGGCTGGACATGGGAGCTCTGGAGCCAGGTGGCTCTATGGGAGGTGGAGAGGCACGTGCCAGGGTGACTTGGAGATGTGGGCTGGCCAAGCGCGATGCTCCCTGGACATGTGGGGTATCCTCTCTGCCTTGCTTCTTCCAGGAGAGGGACTAGCTTGTGCCTGTATGAGTGGTGGGCTTCCTTCCAAGTGCCACGCAGCCCATACACGCCCACACACTGGTTCTTCACAGCCAGGCAGCACACAGCTGCTTCTTTTGGATTCACAGACCCAAGACACCCCACTGGGACAGACTGTGGTCCCCACTTCACATGCACGGGGCACTGATGCACTGCACAGAACCAACCGCTCCTCTTCTGCTCCTCACCATCAGAAAGGGTTAACAAAAACGTCTGTTTAGGAGACCCACAGGCTCTCGTCACCAGACTGGGCTCAGGGGACAAGTAAGAAAGACACACTGAGCCTCTCTGGGTGCTTAGCCTTTCGCTGTTCTGCTTCACAAGGCACAACGCAGCTGGCAAAACCAGGAATTTAGTTCACTGGCGTCCCCCTCCGTGTGAATTCACTCCTTTTCCTTGTGATGTCATCCAGCTTCAACGCCCCCGGGGCTTTTGCCGGAGTCGGGAACTGTTGACGTGTGTGAGGATTCTCGCTTTAGCCGAAACAGAGATGATTTACAAGAAATCCCTGACTGCACTTCCTCCAGCTGGCTTCAGACTTTTTCTCGTGGCGTTTTTACAGTAAAGCTTCTCCAGGGCTCAGCCCTCCTGGGGGCAACACACCTCCCCCAACCCTGCTCCCATCCATCACAACACGCACCCAAGGCAAACTGATGGAAGCCTTCCATGGGTTTATTGAGCTGACCTGGCCCACTACAGGGACACAGATGAAGAGGTGACCCTCAGCTGTTGATCCCACGGCTGCATTCCCTGTGCTGGGTAAGGGGCTTGCAGCTGGGATGGCTCCCAAAAGACCAAGAGCCAGGAACAGGGATCAGGGACTCTGAGACCACTGGGACTGGGACAGACTGCAGCACTTCAGTGGGAATTCACCTCACCCAGTATTTAAATTGCTCCCAACCAAGCCCATACCCTGTCCCACATAACAGCATGGAAGCAATTCCATGGCAGAGCAAGAGGTCCCACCACCACAAACGCACGAGGGGAAACCCTGAATCCCCTACACAGCTGTACAGGGCTCATGGCTTGCATTCAGCCCGCTGGATCTCCTCCTGAGCTGTTCTCAGCTAATGAGTTCCCAATCTGTATCCAAAGCTTTCCTTAATAACTCCCACGTACGCAACCTTCTGCTCTGTGTTGCCGATCCTCACTCAGGCCAGGACATCCTTCCAGTTCTGTAGCACAACGTGCAACAGCGGGTGTGCAGCAGATCACAAATGTAGCAATGGAAATACTGCAGAAGATCAGACACAGGACTTATCCCTGAGAAACCCCATCGCTAACTTCCATACCACCGATTTCACCATCCCTGGGAGTGTCCAAGGCCAGGCTGGACAAGGCTTGGAGCAACCTGGTCTAGTGGAAGGTGTGGGAGGGGGTGGGCTTCACTTTTTTTTTTTTTACCCCCCATGGCAGGGGGTGGGACTGGGTGGGCTTTACTGACCCAAACCATTCCATGATTCTATGATTCCAGTGCATCTCCTGGCAGCTCCATCCTTATCCACCTCACAGCTCTCGTGGCAATCCACACCTCCAGCTCACATCTCGCCATGTCACGCACGACACCACACTGAACGCTTTAAGACAGAAACCTACTGCATTTACTTGATCTGGGAAAATACCCCGCTGTCTAATTAAGAACACCTAACAGGACCTAGAACGACGTATCTTAGACAGACCCATCTCACCGCTGCCTTTTTATTTTTAATTAAGCTCTCCTTCCAAACTAATTGCTAAACCATCTTTTAAATGTCTATTCCTATGTTAAGGAAGTGATAAAAATTGAACAGAAATGTCAAAATACAGCACACAATACAGATTAAAACAAAATGAGAGATGTAAAAAATAATAGGCTTACATAAGAACCGAACAATAAACTGTGATTTCGAGCTTTCCAAGAGTCTCGCTAGCTCGCCCCTCTTCTGAAATACTCCGACTGCGCTGAGTTTACAGCGCAGTTTACAGCTGAGTTTACAGCGCAGTTCTATGGAATAGATTAAAAAGAGGAGGACATCACTCTTCTCCTCTTTCTAAATTGAGAATAAACCTATGAAATATTTATCTAACCCCTCAGAAAAGCAAGAGTCGAGCCTCTCAGGTGGGAGCGGTTCGGCCATGCACAACCCGCAGTTGAACAGGTCCCTGTTTCCTCGCTTTCAGCTTCTCCGGATGCCAAGGAGCAGGCGTATGATTCCATAAAGCACTGCAGCAGAGGACTCACCTCTCCGAGATTAATTATTTTATTATATGTTTATATGAAGATTGCAAACATCTGGGAGATATTAGGTAACTGCTGAAGCAGGTTTCCCTAATTAGCAGAGAGCTGCATCGCGGCTCCTTCCTCCCTTCCGTGAAAGAGGAATTTTGGGGCCAAATCCTGCAGCCTGGTTGACTCGGTGCCTTGCTGGCACCCAGCAGACCCGCTGCCTCTGGCTCCCCACAGCACTCCTGGCAAGATGCAACAGGTTTAACGCTTTGTTTTTTTTAATCTACAGCCTTTGAATCACTGCGAGACACGTTCAGTACCGAATACGCCGACGCTACAGGGAGGCTGCTTCATGCTCCCTCTTGTCTGCGGTCAGATTGCGCCAAAATACCCCGGATCTGCTCCTGCAGGTGACAAAACTGACAATAAAATGTTGGGAAGGTTCCCTGTCTACACACCAAAATGTACTTCTTGAATATGCTGTGGCTCAGCTCACCACAGGATTTCAGCTGGGGACAAACATGAAAGCATCTTCTGTTCCCACAGGTACCAAGAAGAACATGGGCTGCTTTGAAGTCTATCATAAGGAGATTTTTATCTTCTCAGCTCTGGGCAAAGACAAAAAAAATTAATCTCAGTGCTATGGCAACTTTCCATGGACAAACTTGTCACCTACCTCCAAACAAAATACCTCAACATTTCAGGTGGGCAGAAAGGACACAAGGATTCAGGATCAGAAACAAGGCAGGGAATCAAAACGTTACCCAAGTGAATTCTGGTGTCCTGTTTTCCTTTCACCGAATGTCACTGCTAACGGGCTCTGGTTGATGCCACCAGAAAAAAGGCAGAAATAGGTACCAGCAGACAGCACATGGCTCCTCTTGTCCAGAAAGCTGAGAAGGACAGCTGTTCTCTTCATGTTCGTCAGCAACTCCAGATACGTTCCCACAGAGTGTCACCAGGCATGGATTTCGGAATCCTCAGTGCTGAGCCCTGCAGAGCGTCATGAAGAGTGTCCGAAGCTTCCTTCAGCGGCACCGGGAGGACTCCGCAGCCCTCCTGAGCTGCTGAAGCCGCTGTGTGAGGTGGCCCATGCAGAGGTGAGAAGAGCAGACCCACAGACAGCAGAGAATGATTAGTCTGGAAAAATTACCTGAAGTTTTCATTCCGAGTATCTTTTTCTTAATGATTTCCCCTGCTGGTGTCCATCAGGACATCCGAGGCACTGCTGCACCACGTCTTTGCAGGGGTCAGGGCGAGCCCTGTCGGTAGAGTTCCCAGAAAATCTGCTGGCACGAGCAGACACGAGATGAAGCGGCCATCTGAACGGGTAACCCGCGGTACACTGCACCCAGGATATGGGAACATCCAGGCACAGCGATGCTTTGATGGACTGAGACCTTAAGGAGGTGCCCCAGACAGGTATGGGGCTCCCCCGCGATTTCTGGTGATGCAGAACCCGAAAATGAATATTGTGTATGTCTGAACAGGAACAGCAGGGTGCAAGTTGGTGTAAGATAGCAAGGCAAATCAGCATTCCCACGCTGCTAGAAAGGGGTCTGTGAATGCTGCCCAGGAGCTCCAGCCCGGGCCCAAGGGCTGCATCTGGGGCCAGCAGCATTCCTGAGCTCTCTGTGCCAGGCTTCCCATGACACCCAGGTCGTGCCAGGGGTCCCTGAGAGGGTTTAACACCCACTTTCTAGTTTTTTTTTTACGAAGAAGTTCTTGCCAACTACCTGCCTCTCACTTTTGCAGAGTAGCGGTGCTGCTTTTTCTTGGATAAACACGTACGGACCCGTGCCTGGCAAAGCAGGGCTGTTTATGAACACAAGTAGCAGTTGGGGGAGGACTTGGGTGCCAGCACACGCTCCCTGAAGCTTGTGGACCACCTCACCCCTCCCCAGGGAGAGTCAGCAATTAGGAGGCGATGAGGACAACTCCTCCAACAGTTACCCATTCAGCCCTTCTCCCACCCAAGAAACTAGGAGCCATGGACTCCTACAAGGAATCTCTCCTCCTACCAGCTTCCAAGACCAGATATTTCTACCCCAAATATTTGTTTATAATCTTACAAACCAGTGAATGATGCGCTAAACAAAGAAAAGGTGAAGTTTGTGCAACAACATCTAGAAAGCTATATGATTGATAAAGTCAAATAAAATGAATATAAACAAGGTAAGATTTCATCTCTTAGTTCTTTTCGCATTAAGTCATTCCGAGGACTTAATTTTAAAACACAGAAGTGTTCTGAGAATATTTTGTAATTACAAACCAATAAGAAAAATCATCCAGGAGGAATAATTACATAATTTCTAGATGAACTCACTGCTTAGGAGAACTCACAGCTTAGAAGAGCAGTAATAAATAGATCCTCATATCATTACTGTTGCTGCGGCTGATGACTCACCACTGTTACTGGGATCATATCCCAGAATAGTCATGCTACTCTGTGTACTGCATACAAAATTAGCCACGAGAGACTTACTATTAAATGAAACAGATTTGGGGTTTTAGGATTCATGTGGTCATATCATAAAAACAAAAGCTGTTAAATATTTTACTTGAATGCAGGGAATTTTTGACATCGAACCTGCGGGGATCTGCTCTCCATCTCCACAATTAGCACCCACGTGTACCCACCGCAGGGGTCTTCCAGCTCGTGCCCTCCTGGTTCTGCCAGCACAGGACAGCCCTTTACACACAGCGGCTAAAGGATGCCATCCCGAGAGAAAGACACACACGGCTTTATAGAAACAGAAGGGCACAAGTACAGGTACCTGATGGGTATCAAAGAAAAAGATTACATAATGAAAATACACGTGCCTGACCCGCTAAAGCACACTGGTGTATCGTTTCGGCAGAGCTCAATTCAAAATGCATAACAACCAGAATGAAACGTTAGAAATGCCCTGCTATCAGACAATGAGCCTCCAAGAAACCTGCTGGAAACACCCCCGTCTCCTCCGATAATGCTGACGTAACGTCGGTGCCATCTGCGCTTACGTCCCACGGCGAACTGTGGGGTTTGGGTAATTTTCTGCGAATACCCAGAGTCTCTGGGACCTGTAGGGCAGATCCCCACGTCAGCCACGGAAAAGACCGTCAGTCTGACAGGGCTGAGAAAGGACTTCTCCTCCCCCTCCCACTTCACAACCTCATTTCCAAACATGTTCTGTTCTTTCATCTCCTGCTATCTGTGCACGTCCCTAAGTACGTCTGCATCCCGGACTTCCCAACACATCTACTGGAAACAACCTTGGGAACATTCAGAATTTACTTTCTGGCTGGATAAACCCCTCTCCTTGTGCATTATAAAACGATCTAGTATGTATTTCAACTGAAAACACAGGGGTTTTTTCCCCAATCTCCAGTGCTCAGCATACAATAAAGCATTATCAACATGCTACCACCTCAGGTACTCGCTTCTCTCTCCTTTACATGAACTACACCTTTACATTTCGCAGCCGTGAATTAATTCTTCAGGCTTCCTTCTCAGGATGACGGTTACTTTTATGTTGGTTTCTTAAGAGAACTCAGAGAATCACAGAACTGTTTGGGTTGGAAAAGCCCTTTAAGCCCACCCAGCCCAACCGTTACCCCAGCACTGCCCAGCCCACCACTGACCCCTGTCCCTCAGCACCTTGTCCACACGGCTCTGAAACCCCTCCCGGGATGGGGACTCCCCCCTCCCTGGGCAGCC
>NW_010237913.1:24510-35277 GCF_000690775.1 Eurypyga helias
GCGTTCACTTCTAACAGGAATTGTGCTCCAGCCCCTTCCCCAGCTCCGTTCCCTTCTCTGGACACACTCCAGCCCCTCAGGGTCTGTCCTGTCATGAGGGGCCCAAAACTGACCCCAGGTTTCGAGGTGTGGCCTCCCCAGAGCCCAGCACAGGGGGACGATCCCTGCCCTGGCCCTGCTGGCCACGCTGTCCCTGATGCCAGCCAGGATGCCACTGGCCTTCTCGGCCACCTGGGCACAGGCCGGCTCATAATCAGCCGCTGTCAACCAACACCAAAGTCCTATTCTGACCTCCAAATAAGCACACAGAATTACAGAAAACCTCTCCTTGTCTCTGAGCCAGGAGCGATGAGCCATGAGCCTGTCAACTGAAGGAGTCTCCCAATGCACTCCAATGTTTTGGGGCAGCTGGCCTTGCTCCCTCATCCCTCCTGCCAGCGTTCAGCCCCTTTGGGCAGGAGCTGCTGGGTGGGCCTCTGAGGGTGGTTCAGCGGGCACAGGCAAAGGCACCGGCAGCAAGAGAAAAGATGGTGCTGCCCACCAGCTCCAGAGCCAACGCTGATGGCCCCGGTGCAGACGGGTCTATCTCCTAGACACCTCCGACTCCCCAGGGAAAGGCTCTGCCTGCCCCATGCCCAGCCCCTCCACGCTCCGAACGCGCGACATGCCTTCACACCACTCATCTCCCCCGCAGCACGAGCTCCTTCCCCAAAAGCTTGCAGGTAAAGCAGCTTGCTCCTGTTCTTTGGGCTGGGCTGGAAAACACAGAAAACCACTGAAATGATACACAGGGTTTATTCAGACTAGGTTCAAGGTTGTCTGCAATGGAGTAGCCGGTTGAATCAGCAGGCAGCAACACGGAGCACCTTGTCCACCCCTCTCCTGCGGGTCACCCCACAGCCCACCCCGCTGCCGTGTCGTGCTGGAACTGCCTCGCTCTCTGCTTTAAACCCTCAACTCTAATAACTGCCGTGACTTCCTTGGAAATACGTCAGCTGCTGCCCTAGATACCGGCTCTGCTACGCCAAACCATCTTTTCCAGACTGCGCTGAGCTTATTTCCCCTGTTATTCTTGGACTCTCTCGGTTCATCCTCATTTCCCCGCTCCAGTGCCCTACCTGGAGGACCACTGCGCTGCTGCCCACCCTTCCCAGCTCCCTCTCCCCTTCTCCTTGACTAATAGGCAGGAAACCAAGTATTTATTTGTCACTTTTTCAGCCTTTAGACAAACAGAGTTTTGCTCGTTTCTCTGCAGATACTAATTCCCCCCGGCTAGGTAATAACAGGCTCCCTGAAGCCGCCTCTCCCTGCGAGATCCCACTGATGCTCCCTGCGCCGCCCACTCCCATCTTTAGCTAACAGCCAGCTTTCCGGCCGTATTACAGCTCTCCCCTTATGAGAGTCATCTCGAATACTCAAAGTTGTATTTCATCCCCTCCTAAAAGCCAAATATATACTGTCTATCAAATTCGGCTCCTCTCCTAATTCTCTTACTTCTATAAACAAACCCACCAATCACATATGCTGTGCTTTGCTCATGCTTGTGCTTTTGACAGTGGGCCAAGCCATTGAGAGTGAAAGAGCTTCTGAGCCAGGGTAGGCAACACAATCTATGGTGTTTTAAATGTGGCAAATCTGCTTTTAACAGGCTTTTAACGATGACAGATTTTAATCCTGTGGAAGCAATTGTCTAACCACTACCTGTTCATTTTTACAAGCGCATACTCTATTTGCTTTTTTCAGTCTTTTGCTTTTTCTGCACTCCTATTCCAAAACTTTATTACATAAATCATCAAATAATGCATTTATTCCATTACTTTATATTACTGACCGATCATGTTTTATCCATGGCTTCTAAAAATACGTTTTAATGGAATCAGGCCCTTTGGATTAACTCAATTCACTGTCATTTCACTGCACCTACTGCCTTCATCTAAGAAGACATACGAACGCACCTCAGGCTCACGTGTCCTCCAGCTTGCAGGGACTAACTCCTAGAGAAAACCTCAGCATCATCATTTTTGCCCATTTCATAGCAAATGTGGGGGCAGAGCATGTGGCATTTCACAGTGGGGCCCCACTCCCTGCCACAGATGCTGCAAGTGGTCCAGTAGCCCTCTGGAAAGCAACGGGGGAGGCTGAAGGGAATCTTCTTAACACCCAAGTCCAGAGCTGATACGTGTATTACAAACACCAGTTTCGTACTGATACATAATCCAAGAAAGCACATAAACACAAAGAAAAAGGAAATATGGGAAGTTTTCCATCAGAAAAGAGGCATCATAAGAGTTTTTATAAAGTACCAGAATGATGTTAACCACTACAGAATCAACTGCTTTGATTTTTTCATTGTTATTACCGCTTATATTAACTGTCAAACTTTCTTTGGAGTTAACACTTCAACACGGTAGGTATAAACACCTCGGAGGGAGACACACAGGCTTAAAACTTCCCACTGCAAAGTGCCGTGATGCTGCAGCCTCGCTGGGGAGGTTTGCAGGGAAGTTCCTGCAAAAACTATTGAGCTGCTTTCAAGAATAAAATTCTGGCAAACACGTCCTGTCCGCAGTAACCAACCATCTGTCAGAAGCCGGCTGGAGGTTACCGGGTTTCATTTTTTCCCCTCTTTTCTGTTTCAGGCTATTGCTTTAAAAGTTTAATTTTAAACATGGCAAGAGTGCCTGGCCAGTGTAGTGAGGGATCAGCCTTTCCCGGAGACAAACACTCACGGTTGACTCACTGATGGTCTTCTGAAAGCAAATCTTAGCACACATGCCCTAATTGGAGCCGTTTTAGCTGGTCTGTTAAGCGGTCCCCAAGGCGACAGAGAGAGGAGCCCCGGGTGGGAGCCAGCAGCTCCCGCCTGCTCGCTGCCTGCTACTGCCTCAGAAAGCAAACGGGGCGAGAAACCCCATTAAAAACCATGAAAACATAACTAAGGACTACCACAGCACACGCACACGGTGGGGTCTCGGCTCTGACCCAGGTTGCTTCGGGTTCTCCCCGCGGCAATGGTGCTGCAGAGGTGCCAGGCACGCGGGCCGCTGCTCCCTATGCCACGGCACCGGGAATGCAAAAAGGGGTCTTGGCCTTCTTGGAAGTTCCAGGGCTTTCTCCACTCCCGTACCTTGGCAGGCTTAGGAATGCAGATTCTTGTTTCTAAAGCTTTATGGGGATTTCCTTCACAAAGCTCTTTTATAGAGGTTAATAGCTGGATAAAGATTTTGTTCAGCTCCAAACTTACCGGCCCGTAAGGCGATCTCTGGGTAGGTAGCTGTTACAGCGAACCGCACAGTGAAAAACGGGTTTGGGACCTGCATCCTGCAGAAGGAACGAGGGAAACCTGGGGGTCCTATTGGCCTGGGGTTTGTTATATACAAAGAATTCTAGAAGTCGAGCAAATCTGCTTCTAAACACCCTCTCAGAGCTTGTGATCTAGTTCTGCCATCATGGGTATTAGCACTGCTCTACCAACAAACTCATCCCCTGCAATTTATCCCCTTTGCTGATGGGAGAAACGAAGAAGGAATTGCAGGGACCACGCGACGTTCCCCTCGCACTACTTCTCCTCCAGCTGCGTCTGCACAGAGTAAAGCCGGGCGCAGCCTATGCCGAGCACCCCTGCCACCACGACGCCCAGAGCAGGACGGACGGACGATGGGCGCTGTCCTCTGCTCCCCAGCTCCCAAGCTCAGCCTCAGTGCAGAGTTAAACAAGGCATTGACGGATACCTATATTCATTATCCAACTATTTCTACCAGTGCTGTTCTGGGAAACTCCAGATTACGGCAGATTTACGTCGGTGTCCGGCTGCCAGGAGCCATCTGAACCCCGTACCGTTCCCAGCGCAGCATCGTGCCTTCCTAATTCTGAGGGCAACCACCTACAAAGGAAAGATCCTGAAGCTCACGATGCAGAATACACACACACACTGTTCCGCGTAATCTAACAATGCCGAGAGCACGTTTAATTCTTACGAGTGTTGTAAAATTACATCCTAAACCGCCTGAACTGCAGTTAAAAAAGCCGTTCGGTTACCCACGGAAGAACAGGGAACGTCCAGGTGAGCGGAGGTGCCGGCGTTTCTCAGGAAGGGGATGTTATACCGAGCCACGCTTCGTTTCCGCAGATCTGCCTGACAGGGCGGGAGCATCACAGACCTCACCGACCCGCAGCTGGTGTCTGCAGACGCCCGGCAAAATTGTTAATTGATAAAATGCTGCAGGATGGCATTACACGTAAGGAGTGGGTTCGGGCAGACGAGGCTGTGTGCAGCAGGTAAGCAACAGCAGGTCCCCCTGCAGCCCCCCCAGCCTCCCCTGCTCAGCATTCTCATGGTCTTTGTTCAGTTTATCACCTACAATCCTATTATAGTTGCAGGTTTATTTATTTAAATACTAACGAGATAAAGGATGTGAAAACAGAACAAAACAGGACAGCTTTTCCGAGAGAAGAACCTCTTTTTTATCCTTGTGAATTAGCTCCCAGCGCTGCATCCCTGTAAATCAATATCGTTCCGGACCGAGAGCTCACACATCCATATTCACACAGCCCACGTCCGACGCTGGCCTGAGGCCACGGCAGGCACGGGCTTCTCGGGAACGTGTCCCTGCTACTACAGAGCCCTGGTCTGCATCCTCAGAATCGCTTTGTAACAGGGCTGCTGCTTTCTTAAAAACATTTAGGTACAAAAAAGTAAAAAATAGCACGTAAATATAAAAAAAAGAAGGATTCCTGATGCTCAGACAAAACCCAGCAGGCCCACCGCCCGCGACTGCTGCGCTAGGAATCAGCCTTTCTGGTTTTTCATGATTTCACTGACGTGCAAGTTTTTACTAGACACACCGGGCTGGTCTGAAACCTCCCGATGACGTCAATGGGCCGGAGGAAGCGGAGCTCTGCGAGCCAGCGGCACCGCGGCCGGCCTGCCCGGGTCTGCCGCTCCTCGCAGGGCGACAGCCCAGGTGCCCCCGACCCCGCACCCGGGCACGGCACCCGAGCAGAGCGGCTCCAGCTTTCACAGCCCCACACGCTCCCCCTCACTCAGGGAAGATCCTTTTTGCTCAGTACAATTAGCAACGAAAAGGGCTGGAAAATCTTCAGGTGGCACATGTATTAGAGCACGAAAGCGCTTCACTGAATTCTGGCAAGTTTTTGGGAAGAAAAAATAAAATTCTCAAGTCACAAAATTGCTGCTTGGCTTACGAAGGGATTTAATAATCATTTTACAGGATACATTTCCCCCTGACCCTCCCCAATTACTTGTATGGTTCTGTGGCTTTTTGATGTAGTTCTCACTATAAATTCCAGAAAATAAAATGACTGCAAGCCTTTAATAGCAGGTTTTTAGCTTTTTTTTTTTTTTTACAGAAAGCATATGAAAATGTGTTAATTCTCTCAATCTGTTAAACATGAAAACAAGCTCAGTAACAAATCGACCCGTGATACTCTTTGATGGGATGCACTACTGCTGGAAGCTGTGAAGCCACATGTACTCCCTGCACTGCAATACCGCTTTCGCAAGGAATTGTCCGGTTCCTCCGGCCCTCTGCGTCCCAGACACGAAATCTGGCTGGTGAGCAGGGTACAGCCGCTCTGCATGGTGCGGGGCTCGAGAGACAGACATCATCTCCCCGCCAGCCAGGCTGGGGGGAGGATGGATCGAGAGGAGCCCTGAGGAGAAGGATTCAGGGGTGCTGTGGGATGAAAAGCTGGACATGAGCCATCAGTGTGCACTGGCAGCCCAGAAAGGGGTGGGGGGGGGCTTTTTCCAAGGTCAGGGAGTGACAGGACAAGGGGGAATGGGTTTAAACAGAAAGAGGGAGATTGAGATGGGCCATCAGGAAGAAATTCTTCCTGGAGAGGGTGGGGAGGCACTGGGACAGGTTACCCAGAGAAGCTGGGGATGCCCCATCCCTGGGAGTGTCCAAGGCCAGGCTGGATGAGGCTTGGAGCAACCTGGTCTAGTGGAAGGTGTCCCTGCCCATGGCAGGGGGTGGGACTGGGTGGGCTTTAAGGTCCCTTCCCACCCAAACCATTCTGTGATTCTATGATCTCCTAATCCAACACGGAGCATGCGAAGAGGAACAGGTACCAGTGGTGGTGGTCAGGATGAGGTCTCAGGACACGGCCACAATAGCAGGGAAGTGGGGGAGCATGTAGGAAGAAACAGAATTACCTTAACCCTCCGTAGCACTGTTGATCTCTCAAGCTGATAGGCACTGGTGATGAGGGAAGTAGAAAACTCAGAGACACAGACCATGCTTAGAGGATGAGGAGCAGGGCAGCTAATTAGCAGCTCTGCCAAGCACCCAGTGGTACCCCACTCCTTAGGAAGAAGACCACTGCCCGCCCCTTAAAGCATTCAAGGAGAACCTGGACTCATACGAGAAAGCCAGCATGTGGAATACCAAAGGGGATTCACCGGAGACCAACCAAAGCCAGGATGGAGACTAATGTCTATGGAGCTACCAGGGCAGCTCCTCCATCCCGGCTCACCCCGATCTGTCGTTGGGACCAACACAGCATGGAGTGTCCACATCAAGTAAGGATGTAGAACCCTGCATCTTAGACAAGTCAACAAGGAGGAGGAGGAGGAGAAGACTCAAAAAATAACTTAATGTGCACGACAGAGAGTTTGACATGAGCTTGGATAAATAGAGTTTCCCACCCGAATGAAGTTGCACAGATTGTTTCACTGGAAGTTAATTAATGTAAATATGGTAATGTGAACACGACAAGAGCAGCCTCAAATGCTCGGACTCTTATCTTCCGCCTTGCAAGACCAGCATGAGAATACAGCCAGGAACAACTTGAAAAGGCACAGCAGGAAGGGAAGGGAAAGGTCACTAAATGCCAAGCGCCATCCCTCCACCACAGTCCCTCCGCAAGCAGCTTTCCGAAGACTGAAAGCAAATGCTGCATGGCTCTGACCCAATTAAATCCCCACTATTTTATGGTTAGGAATCCCATTCCAGCCAGGCATTGTCTTCGCTGCAGACACGTTTCAACAGCGTATGCTTTATGCTTCCTACAGCCATTTGTGAGTACAAGAGAAATATTTGGCTTTCTCTCTCTAAATTGTGCCTACAGATTTCTGAGTTACGTCTCTCAAACCCACCCTCTGCATACAAATAATTTCTTTGCCGAAGACACTGCCTATTTATAGAAGACTATGGAATTCATACACGAAGAGAATCAAAATGTTTTAAGTATGTCTGAAGTTACAGCTGAGTCCCACAAGAGACAACTTGAAGGTAGAGCAGATTTTTACCTGTGACGCTGGAGGGTGTTAACTCCAGACCATACTTCACTCCTCTGAGGAGGAGAGTCAGGTACTTCAAAAATCAATTTAAAAATCAGGCAGTACATATGGTACCACACTATGAAAAATACTTCCAGCCTCATATCCAGGGCTAACGACTGGAAAAAGCTCAGCCTGAATCAAGTGAGCTGAAAGAGAGCAGGCAGGATGGCTGTTCAGAACCCTGCGGTTATCACCTCTGTGATAAAGATGTTTTTAGTTCGGTACTGACACAAAGGTACGCCAAGAGCACGTGCAACTGACTGCTGTGGAGCAGGCATTTCCAGAGATCTGTTTAATTGAATTAATACATTTTGGATGGTTCAGAGTAGTGAACAGCTACGCTGCCACCAACGCCTACAACTCCTTGTTTTTTAAAGTTGAGTTAAAGAGTTTGCTCATGCATGACAGGGCAGAGGAAAGAGCAGCTCTGAAGAGGAACAAAGATTGATTAGAGGGGAACAAAATGCCTGAAGATAGAGCGCAAACAGCTAATTCATGAACCTCTGTCACACATGCTCTGAACAAGCAACCAGGGGTTTACAAAGGTCATGACTAGCAAGACTCAGTCTGAACCTGTAACTCGACCACCCTGGGGTGAAGAACACGCTTTAATTGTAACTCGGCCCAGGCTAAGGGAATTTGTATAGGACAACCCTGCTCCCTTTGAGCTCTACAGGCTTAAACTGCCTGAAACTTGGCTGATGGATCAGATCAGCTCCGATGGCCCTGCTTGTCTCCAGGACCCACCTCTAACAACCCTCCCTCTCCTTGTCATTGCATCTGTAATTCTGGCAAATGAATGACAGCATTAACGCTTCCCACCCTCTCCTCCTGAATCCCACATGCCTCCATCCCAGCGTACTAGGGTTCGTCCTCAGGAGGAACTCCCTAAATCCAACCAACAACACCCCTGCCAAAATGTCAAGGGGAAGCCACAGCAACAATTGCAAGAGGGGTCTAATTATGGGCTCCGCTGAGGCCAGCAACACCTTCCGCTGCGTCAGGCGCAGCCATACGATAACTCCCTTATCTCCGCCCTTCAGATCTGGCACATCACTGAGCGCGGGCAGCAAGGGCACATGTCCCAGCCCGATCTGCACCACCTTCCCCACGGCCGGGTGCCCCTGGCGCTTGCGCGCACACAGAAGCAGCTTTGCAGGGGCAATGTTACAGGTTTTGACACTCCCGTGGCCACTGCTTGTTGAGATCCCACTAGGATCTTCACCACAAATGCCTGGATGTCACATCCGAACTCTCCTCTACTGCTGCAGGTGAATGGGCATGTGTGGAGGAAGGAAAGTATTTTGGTACAAAGGCGATGAACGCTGACAGTGTGCTTGTCTGAAACTACGAGACAGCGCACAGCACTGCGCATCGATTGTACATTTGACACCTTGATTAGAATCCCAGAATCACAGAGCGGTTTGGGTTGGAAGGGCCCTTAAACCCCACCCAGCCCCCCCCCCTGCCATGGGCAGGGACACCTTCCACTAGACCAGGTTGCTCCAAGCCTCATCCAGCCTGACCTTGGACACTCCCAGGGATGGGGCATCCACAGCTTCTCTGGGCAACCTGTCCCAGTGCCTCCTCACCCTCTGCGGGAAGAATTTCTTCCTGATGTCCCATCTCAATCTCCCTCTTTCTGTTTAAACCCATTACCCCTTGTCCTGTCACTACAGGCCCTTGTAAAAAGTACCCCCCAACTTCCTTGTAGCCCCTTCAGGCACTGGAAGGTGCTCTAAGGTCTCCCCGGAGCCTTCTCTTCTCCAGACTGAACACCCCTACCTCCCCCAGCCTGTCCCCATAGCAGAGGGGCTCCAGCCCTCAGAGTATCTCCGTGGCCTCCTCTGGATTCGCTCCAACCGGTATTTATTTCTCTGCAAGCAGCACACCTGCCTGGGAGTGAGTACAGGGGTGGGACAGAGAGCGGAGTGAGGGCAGGAGCCCATCACACCCTCATCACCAGCACGTGCCAGACCTCTCCGGGAGGGTAGGAACTCACGCCACCAACACCCTCTGCCCTCCTGAGCACGCAGTGGCCGTGTGAGCAGGCAAGGTGACACGTGCCACCAGGCCTGTCCTGCAGGTGGGCAGTGGGTGTCTGGGCAGCGCTGTGCCACCCACCCTGGCCCCCCAGGAGCAGGAGTGAGAACGACCTTGCTGTCCATCCCAACCCACCGCTCAGCCGAGACAGCCATCTTTCCCATCCATCGATCGAGTCACCGCCGCCTCGCTGCGCGCAGAAGCAGCCCTGATGGTTACGCAGTGCAATAGCAGGTATCATCAGGCTTTTTAATTAAGAAAACCTCCCACCGAGGCGAACCGGTCCTCGGGAAGGGAGGATACAGCACCTACACGGAGAACTCAAGCAACCAGTGGGCCTCCTTGTTTATAGGGACCCCCTGTTTCTTCCTCTCTTTCCATTTGCTTTATCCAGAGGTCTTTGATAATGTAATAATGTGCTTTTCCCTTCCTCTAAATACTGACCTTTCCATTCTCCTGTCCCTGAAACACCCCCACGGCTCTCCCTGACGAGGAGGCTGTGCTCTGGAGGAGGAACGCTACCTGTGTGCCTTCACAGCACCCTCTGAAGACGCAGAGCCTTGGCATTTTTGTTAGTATACACCGAGCTGCGGGTTCACCTAGAGCCTAATCCAGAGGCAGCCACAGTTAAACGATTATAAGCAATAATAGGATTATATAGAAAAAATTCCACGTAAGACCAAAATATACATGTGTTTAGGCAAGATTACAGAATAGAGTATTTGAATATCTGGAATATCAAGTTCTCTATATTTCACATTCTTACAAGATGCTGTACAGAGCCCATGGAACATCCGCAGCTGTAAGAGCATCTATATCCCGCTACCCAATGACTTCACACCTCTACCCCCAAGGACCTTCACCTGTAGCCAGGGAAGCCGTTCCGGCACGGTCTGTCAACCAGAGCCCGCAGTACCTCTGTGGGACGCTCCCCCCATCTCCCCCTGCCCTGACACGAGCAGACCAGAGCAGAGGCGGCAGGTCCGTCTGCGTATCAAAACCTAACGGCCATCGGCAACAGGCTCGGGAAGGTGCAGAGGGAACACCACCACATGACCCAAGTGAAAAGACATTTTAGCGACTCCTTCCTTTTTCAAATGAATGTTCATGCACACCCTTGTGACAAAAATAATCAAGCACAATGCAAAGTTTTCCAGCCTTTTCCCCCCACCGCCCCCAATTACCAGGCGCCGTGAGGGCGCGTTGTGAGATCAAAACGCGATCAGGAAAGACAGAGGAGAAGAAAATATTCAACAAGCACCGTAACAATTTTACGGCTCGAGGAACACGTATATCCTCATCGGTGTTTCTCTTTAACAGCTGCTTTTTTTCAAATGTAAAATCGCGCCCTTCCAAGCTCTTCTGCCCACCAGAACTGCTCTGATCTGGACTAAACCAAGTCATACTTACCAAATCCA